>NC_079378.1:10512500-10816250 GCF_021018895.1 Seriola aureovittata | reverse complement strand
TCTCAGCAGCCAATGTGTTCACCCTGTCATTAAGCAAGACAGTGAAGCATTCCCTGCCCATTTTAAAGAGCTCTGGGCGAGCATCAGCTGCATGCCAACATGTAAATAAATATGGGTGACCACCACTCCAGTGATGTCCTTCTCCAGGAATAGATACGAGGGTCAATCCCTACCTTGTTACAGCAATGTCAGAGGGGTGAGAGGTAGAAAAGACCAGATTTTAGCCTGGTGGAGGATCCTGTGATTTAGAAAAAAGAAAAAGAAAAGGGAAATAGATTCAGAAACCAAACACTCCAAAAACACGGACCATAACCATAACAACAACGCTGCCTAGGACAAGCATCGGCCGTCAACACAGAAGCTAAACTAACCCCAGTACCGCGGAATTTACCGCCCACTTTGACACAAGTGCCATCATCATAAAGAGGACAGGTCATCTTAGTGAATGGCTCCAGGTGTCCAACACAAATCTATTCCCTCTTCAGAGATTGATGTCTCGGCCCTGGAGGTCAGAAAAAGCATTAATATGACAATTCCAAATCGGAGCTTGAGAAATGCCACAGGTGCAGGAAACACTCGGGACATAGGGGACAAAGCTGAAGAGGATTACAATGTTGGCTTCGAGGTCCATGTGATATATGATGAGTCAATCACCCTCTGAAAAGGGAATACACATTTTTCCACAGGTGCAAGAGCTCCTCAAATGCACATTGTTCTAACTGGCAAAGCAGCGACAAGTCAACATTTTAAAACAACCTCAATAGATGACAATACGTAAAATATACTATGTTTGAATATTGAACATCAGTGAATATCAGAGTACTGCCTCAACACCAACTCAAATCAAACATTTAAAAACAAGACAACCCATTTTTCAAATCAATTCATAGCAGCCATAGGTTCACCCACAGCCATATTTAGAAGTTTTGTGAATTAAGATAAAGCCTGAACATGCCAACACAATTGTAGAAAAGCCACAAATCTCCATATTGCTGTCCCCAACTACTTTGCTCACAGAAATTGCTTTACTACTGGACTTACACCGGCAAAACATTATTAAAGTCAGTTTGAATGAGATGAAAAGATAGAAAACACAAGGTTAGCGTGATTTATTCCCTCTACAACATAAGCTGAGTTTAATGTTATATCATTTTACCAAGGCTCAATGAACACACCAGATCAGAAAATGGAGGGATCTTCAATCTCATTTATTCTTCATTCCTCCTTCATTCCTCCTTCATTCTCACACAAACAATAAAGTACAAGGTCTTGCAGTTCCAAATGTCTTAAGGAGGGGGTCTTGCAAACTGTTTGAAACTGTAAGAAAACAAGATTGAGTGCCAGCAACCAACAAGCAACCACATGGCATGGACTTTGTCTTCCAGTCTGACACCATTCTGGGACAAAAGTCTCGTGCTTCAGGGGTTGGGAATCTAGAGTCAGTTCAAATGTGGAGGCCCAGCAGAACTGCCATAGTTGGTTAGTTTGTACTGTGCATGCATGAAAACTGGACTTGTAAAATACAGAAACCAATGAAAAAAAAATAACAACAGTCTAACAGCCACAGTATGTTACATCCTATAGAAAATTCAACTGGAAATTCTTTCAGTTTCATACTGTTCATCAGTTCATGAAGGATACTGTCATAGCGTCTTTAGAAACCATAAATGTGAAGTGTTCATCTTAGTAGTAGAAAATAGATAAACGAACAGCGTGTACAAAATGTGATCGCTTGCTCTAAGTGTCTGACATTTTATTACCTGCCTGTTTTAGCTTGACTTCAAGCTTGTGAGCCACAAGAACCTTAAAATAATACCCTACAGAAATGATAATCTGGTGAGTTATTCAGAATCTTGATGAAGAGCGGCTTTATGTGATTTATATGTGCTAATAGATTTTCAGCAATTTCACTGAGCACATCCTGTCAGATATGTTAAATATTTCTCCTTATTTTTGACGAGCGAGAGCTGAGAACTGAGAGCCTGCAGAGGAACCCTCTTTCATTCTCATCATCAAAGAGTGACAAGCTTTCTGAATACATAAAGGCCACGAGACCGACTCTCAAGCTGTCATAACCTGTAAGGTCTTTTCAGCCGGAGAGCTTTATCCAAAATAAGATCGATGCTTAAGAGAATGTGAACCTACATTCTACTGTATGAGGCACTAATACATCCACTGCAGCTATCCCAACCACCATCACACCTTATTACCTCTGTAAGCTCCAGTGGTCACCTCTCCCTCACCAGTGTGGTCTTGTGCCTTTCATCAATCATGGTCAACCAGCTATAGAGGCTGAATGGAGGCTTGGTGAGGGCTGAAAAGCATCTGGGGCCAAGCTAATGCAGCCTAAACATACAGCTGCAAGCACTGTTTAAAGACACGTGACATGTGATCTGTGAATTTTATTTAAAAGTTTCACTGTTTCTTTACAGTAAACTCAAAAGGGCTGTTTACACCCATTTGTCTTACACTGTTCTCACTTTCAATTATTTATTTTTTTTCTCATGCATGCTTACACACACACACACACACACACACAAACACACACACACAAACGCCGCACAGTCAGTGCTGACAATTTAGGTCCACATCACACCCACATCAATCTTCATTACACGGCACTTGACCTTGGTTGTGACCGCCGAAGCATGGACGATATCACCTAGCACAAAGCTAGAGGGCCACTGTGCACTTACGTATGTGTGTGTGTGTGTGTGTTTGTGTCACTAGGGGTGTATTTGTGCTTGCTGATGTTATTGTAGACGTGTGTGAATAATGAACATGTCCATATACGTTTGCGTTGAAACACAGTTTGTGTCTTTCCTGCGCAGCACTGCAAATTTTTATGTCACAGCAGAAACTTATTTACTTTCATGTTTTTTTACAGAACACGGAAGAAAACAATCTTGTTTACAAGACTATTATGGCGGTAATGCATGTCAACACGGAAACAAATGCTGTAATTTGTGTGTGTGTGTGTGTGTGTGTGTGTGTGTGCAATGAGGAAATAATTTATAGCAGCTATGAGGAGTTTTTTTGTGTTTATTTAACAGTCTCACTTTATTTTCTCTATATAACATAAGCACAAGGCGCATTTGTGAGGAGGATACAGAACGTTGGTACAATGTGATTCCAAATGCCTGAAACGGGATCAGCAGCAGTTTCGGCCCGGGCTT
Source organism: Seriola aureovittata (assembly GCF_021018895.1). NCBI lineage: Eukaryota > Metazoa > Chordata > Actinopteri > Carangiformes > Carangidae > Seriola > Seriola aureovittata. The sequence goes on along the minus strand of NC_079378.1, from coordinate 10,813,074 downwards.
TCTCATAAATCCAAATTAGGGAGCAAAAGGTGTAATTTATATGCCAGGAATAGGTGTACCTATCATATCACATAACACTAGTTATGAAAGTCTCTACAATTACAGCTACTGTAGTGTGCCTCATCGGTATGCATAAGCTGTTTATCCAAAAACCCAGCTATGTCACTCCTGTGTCTCTTTTTCAAAACAGTTGCATGGCTGAAGGTCATGGATGAAGGCAGTTCTTTCTGACAGGAGTCGATGGTGCTCATGCCAGTCGCTAAGGTCTTTTTTTTTTTTTTGGTCCACAGGGGCTTAGAGAGTCAGCCAAAAGCAAATGTCTGAGTCTGGTTCTCATTTCCCCTGAATCACAGGCTCTGCTCTTTGTTATTGAATCATGGGGGTGGGTAGTGCTCTGAGATGTTTTATTAACACCACTGCTTTTGATTATTTAATGATTGGGCTTATCCTAAAATCACAAAACTTCAGCAGATCCATTTTGTGGATTGCTTGTTCCATGATCTAATTCAATATCTGGTAAGTTTTTGTTGACAATCCACACGGACATCCCCGGATCTGCACTATCTCTTAAAGTCACTACCTCACATAATCTATCACAAGTACAGTAGCTCTTGTCATAGTAGATTACCAAACACTTTAGCTCAGTCAGCGAACTCACATGAAATGGTTTATTATTATGTAGTGGAAAAAGGTACAGTGTTGATATTTGACATCTTGGCTCTGACCTTGTTGTTCCCCTCAAGGAAACAACACATCAGGGATTTTGGAGCAACAGTAATAACTTCCACCTCGGGGGAATGTAGAGTCAGAGCCTACAGCTCGATGCTATAGGGCTGCTTTTTGAAATGCTATATGAAGAGAAGCAGCAGTGGCGACAGCAGTAGCTGCAAAGCGACAGCATACAGTAGATTTCAGGAGGTCACTGCTGGTTCATTTTTGAATAAACAGTATTTCTGTAATGGAACTGAAAGGAGCTAGGAAAATGTATGCAAATTAAAACGAATTGGTTTATCATATTGGTGCACATCAGTCTCGTGGTCCTGTTCTTTGTGGTTTATCTTAACTTTATGCAAAACTCATTATGATGTATGGATTTTTCTTCCTCCACTTTGTCACTGTCAGTGACAAGTTGAGGCAGACACTTGTTTGACTGTTATTCCAAATATGACTGTCTCTCTCCCTCCCTCTCTCTCTGTCCATCTAGCCATCTATCTATCTTGCCTCTCCCCCTTCTGTATTCTGAGCGAGAGCAGTTAATGCTGAAAGAGCGCTAAAAGAGCCAAAACAAAATTAGCCATCAACTTTTGCCACTTTTGTTCCTGCTAGACTCTGATCAAGGAGAGGTTAATTGTAGGTCTGTAACTGTTGAATTTGCTCATGCCAGCAACAAGAGAGGAAAGTGATGATGTCTGAAGTATGGCAAAACAGGCGCCAGACAGTCAGATATCTGGAGTTTTTCACTGTTGTTTAACTCCTATGTGCATGTGTCTCTTTTGCGATGCCTCTTTTTTCTTCATTGACTATCTCTAATTTCCCTGGTTACCTGAACTGCATTACATTCATTAGGCTACATTTCCCACAGTTCTTATTTTATCACTTTCTACCTTTGCTTTAGCACTTACACAAGAGCATTTTTAATAGCCTATAGCATAATGCAACTGATTTGATGAATTTAAGTTTAAATGTATCCGTAAATGCCTCTCATGAGTTAACCCATACGTACAACTACAATCAAATGTTTCAGAACCCCCTTAGTTTTTCCAGCTCTTATCTAAATTTACATAATTCACTGTCTGTGTGTTTCTGGAATTGTAAGTTCTCTCTTTAACGCTCTCTTTCATGTCTTTTTTTCTACTGAAGTAAGCACGCTAACCAGCTAGCCCCGGCCCCTTCTCCCGTCTGGTCACTTTCTGATAGCGACTCATTGTAGCCTCCGACCTTTCCTGATTTGCGCTCCAATCTGCGCTGGCGAGAGGTTGAACACACTGATGAGGTTCTCTCTACAATTGAAAAATATTAACATTCTTCAGAAAGTTTGCCCCAACACTGTTACCATTAATGTCTTGCACTTGCAGGTTGTTTTGCTTTCATCTTCTGTCCAATTCATCCCAAATCTGGAGACTGTGCATCATGTTAAGCCATTGTCTGGTTATTTTCTTCTAATCTTTTGGTTCATTATCTCGCTGTAGGATGAACCCCCTGACCAGCCAGTCCAACTCCCTTTGTTACTTGCCTTTCTCTCACCATTCTGACAGCAATATACAGTACTACTGTCTGCAGTGCGGTATTGTCCTAATAATGCATCAGAGGGTGTATTAACACAGTTTGTTCCAACACTGCCTTTGTACAGACAAAGTCTTTGTAAGTCATCAGCAAAAGATGGGACACCTGGACAGTTTGCATCAACTCTCAAGACTTCATCTACTTCCTTTGCTGCAGGGAAGCTGTACATTAACCCAGAAAAAGGCCTGCTGTCTATGTATAGTACATGATTTTTCAGTTTTTGTTTTTTTTTAATTGGGCAGTTTTTACCTTTGTACTATTTAAGATTATTCACTGGACTTGTAATGCTGAAATTTCAATTAAAACTGGAAAAAATAGGGACATTCTAAAAGTTTGACTGGCTGTATACAGTATAAGCATATCTGCAGAGCAAGGGTAGGTTATACTATACTGCAACAGCGAAAGCACCATCACCAATTCCACACATCATCATGAGAGAGACAGTAGGGGAGGAAATATGTGCTTGTTTCACAACAATTCAGCATGGGACAGGGATCATCAGGGAGGAAAAAAAAGATACATTCACTGAAGAGATAGATTTTTCTTTAGCAGTGTATACCTTCTTCATTTGATATGGGAGTATGTACAGCAGGCCATTGTTCAGTGTATCCCACCATTTGACACATTGAAATATGCTAACAATAGCTCTTCAGGGGTTAATCATAATGACACGAGTCAAAAAGAAATATTTTCAGTCTTGTGGTTTCTCGTGGTGGGAATAGAAGAGCAACTTTTCGCGGCTGCAACCCAGAATAGCACCTACATACAAATTCACAGTTTTTGCTGAATGACTTGGGTGATGGGCTCTAATGAGAGAGGAGATGTGTGAAAAATCTTTCTTTTTCCACCATTCCCCTCCTTCTATCTCAGTTTTTTTTTCTCTCTCTCTCTGTCGCGTTCTCTTTTTCACTCGCACACATGCATGCACAGTCTGACACCACCGGTTTCTCTCTCAATCACAAAGACACACAAATGCGCACATACACACACACACACACACACACGCACAGCCCTCGCACACATACATACATACACAAATACTCCTACACTTCCAGAAATAGAGGCAGCAACAGTCTCACTGAATCTCTCAGCCCACATGTTGATAATGTCACCTTTTCAGTGTTTCATTACCTTGTGCTAACAATCAGAGAACATCCTTCTCCCCTCTCCCTGTCTATCTACCTCTCTCGCTCCGTCTTTATTTTGGGATCAGTGATATGTTTGAGAGGAACTGCCATTCCATATAATTGCCACAGTTAATGGTGTTACACTGCAATTTCTCCATCGCATCTGGAGAGGGAAGAGAGTTTATGATCCATTAATGTCAGTACTCTAACTTGTAAACTGCACTCAGAGGAAATATCAGAGGAAGGGAGGACAGTATGGATGTAAGGTCCATCGCAGAGGAGGATGAGTCATAATTACAGAGGGCTCATCGACTTTAACATTCGGCTGATCTTCATAACACAGAAGACCGCTGACATAACCAGAGATCAGTTCTCAGAGAAGCACAACTCTGTGTTTGCAGCAGAGCGACTAACCTTAGTGTCCTGACACCTGCGGCAGTTTGATTTCACAAACACCAACATCTTCAGCCGACTAAATGTTGTATAATAAAAAGACATAAAAAGATACACGACATGAGCGTAGATGGGTTTACCCTAAACTCCATCTAAAGTCAAAATGTCCCATAGATCTCGGGAAGATGACCAGTCACAGAAGAAGTAACTTTTCTTTCAAGAACTGCAGTTCTGTCTGGTTGTATCCCAGAGGGTAATATGTAGTGAGAAACTAATATACAAGTTCTGCTGATGGAATGGATATGTAGCTGTCACCGTAATACACTATTCAATAAAAAGTCTTGTTAAGTGTGGCGATTATGAAATTACCATCACATATTAACGCAGTCATATTGACGACATGTAACTTCCTAATTAGTTTGTGAAAACAAACCTGGTAATTGTAGGCCCATCATACCGAGGAAACTAACTCTGTCTCCTCAGCTTATATGAGCTCCTGATATATTGGATATCTGTCCTGCAAATGACACTAAAACAATTAAAACAGTCAACTGCCCCTTTATAGTAAAATCGTATCTTAGATCAATGAAGTTGCTTCAATCTCTAAGAACAATAGCTTTGTATATTGCAATGTTTGACAGTAGAATGCTGATTATTTACCAAGTGCAAAAGAATAGAAGAGTGTACGGAAATTCAAATGTGGAGCTTAATATCCAAAGAAGCTTCCATGATTTTTATTTCAATATCTGTTTACTTTAATAATGGTATATATCAGTAATGCAAATGATGTACTGTAGCTTAAAGTGTGTCACAGGAAGAAAATGACAGAACATGAGTGGCAGTAGTGCACAGTTTCACTAGGTTGAATCAGTGTCCAGCAAAAGTATTTGAAGGAAAGCAACTAAACAGTGGAACAGATGGTCAGTGAGATTTTAATGCCCAGGCCAAACTGTTGCGCGTTGGTTGGCTAAATCTCAGGGTCATAATCAGTGTTATGTAAACTGACGAGTGAGAGCGTTGCTGCCGCCGCCGCCGCTGCTGCTGCTGCTGCTGCTGCTGCTGCTGCTGTGCGGTCTGCCTCCACTCCGTGGCCCTATTCGCTTGCATCCACAGTGCTGTTTGTATGTGTATGTTTAGCATGTTATTCACAAGCGGAAGTGTATTTTTGAGAGGGCAAATGAGAGAGGAGCCACTGTGTGCATCATGAACCATGCGGGATGAGACAAAGAAACCAAGAGAGAGAGAGAGAGATGGAGGCCAGCAGGAAAAGACACAGACGCAACAGTGGAAGTTCCCTACGGCAGAGGCATTTGAGTGACACAGCTCATCACAGGAAAGCGGCAACCACCACGGCTGAAATGCTGAAGCCAATGTGAAGTATCTGCAGAAGCACTTCCTCTAATGGCCACTAGAGGCTGGCTTCAAGAAGCTGTGTTGAAGGGAATGGGAAAAACCCCAACAGATCTATATATAGAAGAGAGGTTTAGATATGAGCTGCACAACAGGAGGAAATCTAAAATGAGCAACTGCTCTTTAGTTGCTTAACTGAAATGAAAGTCAAAAGTGAATCTGGATCTGGAGTCTAGTCAACTCCCCCCCAAAAAAAAGGAGCTCAGTTTCTGAATTTTTGACCATTTATGTAAATGTAATCCACAAGCAGTTCATATACTCATGTTCATATTGGTGTGGGAGCTAATTATGTGAATTTTGGCTTGAGTCCAGCTGAGATGATCTGTAACCGAACATAGCGATGGCATCATAGGACGCTGTGGTAGAATTGAACTGTGAGTGGAAAACTACTGAATTGCATAACATGAGGAGGAGATGCAGCCTAATATTTAACCTTGCAGCAAAAAGTACTGAGTGTGTCACTGTGAAGATAAAAGGATGCTGAACTGTCTCAAGACACAGCAGTTGAAAAAATAAAACAGTCTAGGTTTTAGTTATACTGATGTGAAGATTTACAGATTCAGAATCACTTTAAAAAAGGTGTGACTGTGAAAATACTGAGAAGTAAAGGCATTTACACACATGCACACACCTACACAGTTCACATTAAAGCGATAGGTCGGGTTATTTGATGCGGGGTTGGGTGAGGTACTTATCTATAGTCAGTGTATTACCTGCAGTGGATTCCGATTGATGCCCTCCCTGTTTGGAGAGGCAGCCAAGAGTACGGGCACAGAAGCTGAGCGATGTACTGCTGTGGATGGGGGCCAGCTGCAAATACGTGCCTTTTTTGCCACTCAAAAAGAGCAAAAAAAAAAGCCAATATCAGTTAAAGTGTTTGCAATATTCTGACTATTTTCACCTCTCTATCTTGCCGTCAAACAGTCCTTTCCTTGGCACTACATTTTCTCACCCGTTGAACTACCGTATTCCTACGGTGCGCACTGTATTACATCAGCTGTATGAGTCAGACAGAGCTAAACCTCGCTTTTGTAAATATTTCAAAGATGGCGCATGTTTCTATTTAGTATTCACTCAGCATTTAGTAAGGCAAGGAACTCTGGATGGTTGGTGATGAAGACTGAATGTGAGGCGCTGGCGTCCACTGATTCAGAAAGATCCTGAAGTTGTGTTGTAACAAAGTCCCACCCATGGCATCAGTAGCTGTCCGAGACCGTGGGCATAGGCTTTACATTTCACTCCATGTCAAAGAAGCTGAACTATCCCTTTAAGGTATGACGTAGTAAAATACATTGGGTGTTTTAGTATACAGAAAATCAATGGTATATGAATTTGTTGTTACAAAGATGAAGCAGTGAGGCCTCTGAATTCTTCATCTCAGGTTAGCACACATATGTATTCTAAACATGGAGCCGAGTTGTGTACTGCTTTTGATATTCATTCACATGCTGTTTATAAGTCATGGCGTTTCATTGGCAATCATGAATATCTGAGTGTGAAAAGATCAACTGGTTGCATAAGGCAGTTGCCTGCAGAGATTTGCAGACTATCTCTCGCTTTAGCTTCGGATTTACCTCCTTATTTTGTCCTGCATTGTGTTGTGCATGTGTGAGTGTTTCTGTGTGTGTGTGTGTGTGTGTGTGTGTGTGTGTGTAAGCAGACGGATGTGGGTGTGTGTGTGATTGCTGCTAATTCACAAGCCTTTATCACATATGTGCAACATAAATGAAAATTTCTGCACAACCTTTTCTGTATGCATTAGCATTTAATGTGCATACATGTAGGATTTGCTCATATGTGCTTTTCCAAACACACTCTATATTTGCTTAAGCTTTTGTAATAGTAGCATGGTTACTATGCAGATTACATCTTGGTTTATGATAATTACTGGAGTTAACCTCAGTAATTCATTATACATTTTTAGTTTAGTAATTATTATTTTATTATCACTTGCAGCACAAGTTTGTGTGTAACATTTAAGTCGCTTATTCGTGTCCCCTAACCTTTCTACTGGCCATTTTACAGGAGATAGATGTGAGTGTAACAATAACTGGTGGAAGTAGTAAGTGCAACAGCAGAGTTTGAGAGCCTAATGTGATCCTCAGGAGAGTGGAGTTGTGTCACTGTCTTAGCATGTTGGTGCTGATTTAAGATTTATCCAAGAGAAGCTGTAGCCTACTTATTAGCCACAGTTACAGTAACTAGAGAACTCTACCCATCAAGATTCAGGTGCAGTGGGTACACTATAAAATGTTATGGAAGATATTCTACAGGAGGTATGCCACTCAGTCAGCCTGGCTACGGGGCTGAACAGAAACCCGGGGTTGTTCTTCTAGATTGGTGGAACGCCACTTCCTTTCCAGCTTTCGTGATTTCTGCTTTAGAGCACACGTTTGTGAATTGTACCACAGAGCTAGTCTCCTCTGACTCACTACCTTCTTTTTCAGAGGGGCAACAGTGTCGAGTGTTGCACGCAGTCAGGCTGCAGCACTACCGACAAGATCATCAACTTGTGTGGGTGTAAAGTTGAAATAGCTGTCCTCCATTGTATTGACACACGGTAAACTAAAGAAATCTCTTTCTTTAAATTTGGTAACAGTATTATCAGACAGAAACCTGCTGTAATGGATTTTTTTCCCCCTAAATGCTGTATAATCCATTACTGTGAACTCAAATGTTAATAGAAAATGGTCAGGCAAAAGAGGGAAATTGTGAAATATTGTTAAGTGTTCAATTCCTATGCCATATGTCAGAACAAGATTGAGGGTGTGATTAAAACAGTGAGTGGGTTCATTTACATGTGGAGAGAAGTCAATTGAGTCAAACAGTGAATTAAATGCAGAACTGAGGCTGTCACTATCAACATCTACATGAATGTTAAAATCACCCACTATAATAACTAATAATGATAAAAAAAAAAGAAGCGAGAATTCAGATCTCAGAGTAAGGGGCATGTGGAGGATATGCAGTAACTAGTAGAACAGTTTTTTGTGTTTCCTTAGCTGGGGTGTGAAAGACTAAGAGTAAGGCTTTCAAGTTAGAGTTATGACTAAGTTTAGGTTGAGGGTTGATTAATAAGCAGGGGTGAAAAATCGCTGCGACCCCTCCTCCTCAGCATGTGCTTTGAGGAATGTGAAAATTAATGAGTAGGGGGTGCTGATTTATTTAGACCAACATATTCTTCCTGCTGCCACCAGGTTTCAGTAAGACAGAATAGATCAATATGATGGCTCTAATATTTAATAGTCCATATTTTATAGTCTTGTTTTTTAGTTTTGTTCTAGTAGTTGTGTTAATTTTTTATTAGGTTTTTATGTATAATTCCTCTTCTATTTACTTTTGAAATTATAAATGTACGTGGTCAGGAGCAGACATATTTTTCAAGGGGTTAATGGCAGGTCACTCTAAGAAAAGCTGAGAGACCAGGAGGCAACTTTGCTTCCTAGTCTTAACTCTGGGTTGTCATGGTTTTAGCTTTCTTATAAACTTGGTCAGTTTTGTAGATATAAGAGTTGCATCCAGCGTGGGATGTAAGCTTTCTCTTCTAATCAGACCAAGTCTACCCCAGAACGTCCGCTAATTATACTCAAAGCCCACACTGGTTGCTGGACACCACCTGGACAGCCAGCGGTTGGATGATGACATGCGGCTTGTACATGTCATCACTGGTCAGATTTAGGCAGGGGCACAGAAAAAACCACGGAGTCCAACTTAACATTAATCTTACTACATCTAGATTTATCCTTATCCTGCAGTTTCAAATATTCAACATCACTTACTCTGGTCCAGGTATACATCTGACTACGGTTGACAATATCGCTAACTTCACGTTTCTCAAAATAGGGCTGCCAATAATCAGAGTTGGTTTCATAAAAGGTGTCTCACTGGGTGGGGAGAACCTGTTAGAAGCGTGAACAGGTTGGTGGTATTGTTGGTCGTTCCTCTTTTTATTACAAACAGTCACTCTGCTGTCCTGGCTTTGTGGCTGCTGAGAGAGAGTAGGAGCTGCAGAAGGAGCTATACACTGGATCAGCCTGTCTACAAATTAACTAAAAACTTTAAAACATACGGCCCATCGAACAAGAGAGAGCAGGAGAGTGACGGGGGGAGATAGAAGCTATCGCTAACGGCTAAGCTAAAGTCACTGATCTGAATAGCATGTAAAGAAGAAATTTGCTGAAGGTAGGAGAGAGCTATGCTTGGTGCTTGGGCAAAAATAGTGTAAATTTAATATTACAATACTAACAACCAGAAGTGATACAATATGCTTACCACAGCATGTCAGCACATAAGCTCATTAGCAAAATCTTAATTCATAATCAACAGATCCAGGCACTGATTGATCTTAATCATATCCATAGCTGCTGTCAATATCTATAGGCCTATTGGTAATTGTAGTCTTACGTTAAATGCATGTGTGGTGTGCACATGCAGTATATGTTTGTACAGCAGCCTATGTAATTCTGCATGCATGCATGTATGTATGCATATAAACATCCCTATATATGTATACAAGTGTGCATGTCTGCCTACATGAGCAAGTTTATTTGAGTATGAATGTGTATCTGCAAGTGTGCACCCATGCACGTGTCACACTGGACATGGCCTGAAACTGTGAGTCAGAGAAGTTCCCAGTTAATGGCTGATTGCAGAGAGCAGCTCACAGAGGGGAAGCACTCTTTTGTCTTCTACAACAGCCGGGTTTATTCCTCGGGACGGCTGATTGAGGCAAGTCACTCTTAATGCTGCGCAAAATGGGAACTACAGACTACAGCCTGTGTCCACCAGTAAAACTGCCAGAAGGGCAGGTACCCGGCAATTCGGCAGCATCGACTTCTGACAGTGCATTTAGGTCCCAGTCTCTCTTCATTCATTTTTGTTTGTGGCAGAAGCTCCACCGTGACACTGAGTGTTTCCCCTCCACTCCTCGGTACCACATGTGGATAACACCTCACTTAACATATTCACCCATACCTGTGAAACGTCTCAATTAGTCTTCTCCATCCAGATTGAAAGGATAAAAGATGAACACACACTGGGAGCAGGGGCAGGAGCAAGTGAGACATCGGTAGGCAGTAGGCTAGACACTAAGTCCGGGTTCAAGAGCCAGAGCAGTAGCGGATTTTCAACCCACTGGCAGTGTGAAATGCACCAGCACAAGGGGTAAAAAAAAAAAAAAAGGGCAAGTGCAAATCAAGCATTACTTCAGTAATTGAACTGAAGTACTGCACTTGGGTTTAGCTCTCTCTGTCTCTCTCTCTCTCTCTCTCTCCTGCCTTAGCCTCAGTTGGAGGCAGCCAGAGGGGACCACTGCCTGCTGTTGCTTACTGGACAGAGAGTGGTCTTGAGCGACCCCTTCATCGAGGAGCAGCTCTGACCTAACCGGAGCCAAACCATGCTCCTATAAGAGTGCATGAGTGGACACACTCACAGAGTCTGAGGAATGTCCAACTGTGTGACATCACATGCCAAATTAAGACATTGCACCCCCGTGAAGAGCAGGCTGAAAGAAAAAAACCTCTCCCACCTGTCCTGGTTTGATCTGTTTTTAAAATGCTCTTTACTGCCTGCAAAAAACAAAAACCTGAAACTGAGACTTCAAACTGAGACTGTTGCTTGTGTGTTTGTGGATAAGGGCTCAAAAAGAATCCGGGGGTGTTAGTTTGTTTGTGTGCCATACATTAAAAGGCAGGTGTTCAGTAAACTAAAAAGAGGCCAGCAAAACCTTTCAGGGTCATGAGCGCTCAGACGGCGACTTTTCCTTTGAGGGACAACAATCATGGCACTTCACATGGTGGAGAGAGGCTCCAGTGGTTTTACACTTGTACCCGCGGAGACATGAAAACTTTAAGGTCAAATGGACTAGCATACTAAAACATACTGATACATACTGTCCAAGATTGAATGTGAATGTGTGTGTGTGTGTGTGTGTGTGTGTGTGTGTGTGTGTGTGTGTGTGTGTGTGTGTGTGTGTGGGGGGGGGGTAGTTCATCAATATCCCTTCTTTTGAAATTCAAAAGCACTGTTCACAGCGAGTGATTATTTCCCCATAACCTGCACATCTCTCACCTAAATTACCGTCATCCATCTCTCTCCGTTTAGCCCTGCACACGCACACACACGCACGCACACACCTCACTTCACTATCTGTTCCCATCACCTGCCCAGAGATGGAGCTGTAAGTTAGTAGGCAAGTCTCCTTCGCTTGGCGTCATTCTGTTAGAGAGGCGACACTGGAAATTCGTCTTAATTGATCACTTGTTTTGGAAAAGCTGTCTATTGTTGCCCGCGAAGAGATTCTCTAATCTTTTGGCAGAAGGGAAGGTTTATTAAAACGTGAGGAGGGACGGAGGGAGGGAGAAAAAAAAACGGGAGTCGTAGCTGTACTTCTTCCCTCTCCACTATCCGTCGCGGGCGTGCGCGCGCGCAAACGCACGCATACACACTCGGGCACGTGTTGTTTATGCATGCTCGCACGTGCACGCGCGCTCACAGGCAAAATCGAGTCACATGCAGCGGTGGCGTCTGGCTTTGAGAGAGAAGGGGAGCAGCTTGAAATGATACTCCACTTGCACTACAATGGCATTAATTCTACGGAAGGAACTCGGTGGGGTTGTTGGGAGTTTTTCTTCTTCTTCTTATGATTATTAAAATATGCGCGTGCACCTGCTGCATCAGGTTATCAGAGGGAAATGTGACAGAGCGCAAGAAGAGGGATAAAAAGAGTGGATATAAGTAATTTCTAGATATATAGATAGATAGATAGACAGATAGATAGATGGATACTTATTGAATACAGAGGCGCATATATGCCCATGATGTCTCTCATAACTAATCACGCACATGCACTACTTTAACCACGCGTGAGGAGGCAACACACACACATACACGCACACACACACTGAGGAAACGTTGCACTGCAGACCAGACTGACGTGACTGCACTGCCAGCTCACTCTGCCTGCTATGATGAAAATAAACCCCCAGTCAAAACTGAAGGCGAAAAATGAGTTGCTCCTCTGTCAAAAGCATTCCCAAATCAACAGCTAGAATATATCGGAGGCTTATGCCATCATGAATTACACTGATATGGTTTAAACTGCCCAGTAAGAATGTCCTTGTTTTCCTCTCATGCCTCCTACTGTAGTCCTTGGTGATGAAAATGTCCTCTGATTTGTAGTTTAACTTGAAATACGCAGATGACTACAAAAATATACGCTGGGTATCATCAGCCCTTTTTTTTTTCCTCCCTTGCAGATGCACGCAGCTCAGCGCTCCTCGCCGTTCTGAGCTCAGTCTGGAGTGGCGCGGCTGTAGCAGCAGAATATTTGGGCTGTAAACAGAGACACAGTGCTGTTGTCTCGATGCGAAACGTGGGCTTTTAGGAGACGGTGAGTGATTCGAGGAGGATTTTATTGCAGAGAGAGGCTCGTCTCATCAGTGGAAGCTGGTGAGGGAACACGATTTTATTACAAAAAAAAACATTTTTTGGAGGTGCCTTTTCCCTGCTTGTGTGCGCGCGTATCCGAGCCGTGTAATCCGTTCGTGTTTAATTCTCAGTTGTTTTTTCTTTTTCTTTTGCTTCATCGTAAGTACTCACTGTGCGTTTTATGACTGCTACTCTTCTCCATAAGATGCCCTAGCTGATTTGGTCGCGAGTCAAGTCTTTTTTGATTTATGTCAATTTTATCTCCTTGGAAAATCATCACGTATAGGAGTAGGGGAGAGAGACAGAGAAAGCGCGATGGGGGGAAAACAAGGGATCCCAGTTGAAAATGTAAGAGGATTTTTATTTAGCAGCCACTGAAAAGAGATTAGGGCGACAGCAGTGGAAGTTAAATTGTGCTGCATATAAAATGGGCGGGCTAGTCTTTATATTAGGTTGGTACAGCCTATTCTAAAATAAAATGGTCTGCGCTTGGACACAGCCTGTGTGCCATGCGCTTTAATTACAGGCAGATTGAGGAGCTAAAACATATATTTTGGATAAAGACCTTGCTACACAGTCCAGATTTGTTAGTTTAGTAGAACATCTTTTTTTTTTTTTTTTTTGTTGCTGACAGACAGAGAGTTCAACTCACTACAGCACCACCAATGAACAGTGAGAGAGACCTGCGCATATCGTCAGCAGCCGCTTCTCCAGCCTCAAGCTAAAATTCGTCAGATCTGAGATCACAGAGGATTTTTCTCATTCAGTCCGGCTAGAAAAGATATTCACAAAAGTTTGAGGATATAGGCAGCAGACACCGAATATACCCCGAGTCATCTGCTGTAAGTGATTTTCTCCCATTTTTTATCGCCTTTTTTATCAGGCAGAAGATGGAAGGGGAGAGGGGAGTAAACGCTCGGATTTAGAAGGGATGGTTTGTGTTGCTGGACACCGCTAGAATCGAAGACGACTTTTATTTGGGAGAAGGGGGGGGGTTTGCCGTCGAAATTAAGACCGTTTAAGCGGTATTTTATGGCAAACCGGAGCCGTTTGATGTCTTTAACGGGAAGCAGTCTGGCTTCAGCACCACGGACAGCGCTCCGAATGAAACAGCATCAACGCACATTTGCTTAATTACTCCGCCACGCACGAATTGGATCGCAATGCATGTATTTAGAGCAGCCTTGCGGGGATGCCAGTTGCATGCTAAATTCCTACCAGGTTCGAACATATTCCACGTACTGTAGAGGAGAGGGTGACATTTCCTCTGAATAACTTAGAAAGTGTGCTTGTGCGGGATTTTCTCCTCCATTCGCTAATCTGCATCATCCCCGCTTTATCAAATCCTTGTCAAGCAAAGGATTTATTTTGATTTTGATTTTATTTTAACTGAGCATTGTTTGTCCCCACCGACTCCCATCCGCTCACAGTGCACCTTGGAGCATCACAAGCAAGTATATATATATATATATATATATATATATTATATATATATTATATATATAAGTATTTGGTCCTGTCGTGGACACATCGATTATGCTTTCAAAAAAATGGGCTGAGAATTTGAGCATTGTGTTTTGCATGCACAATAGCGCAGACTATTGCTTACATACTTTATGACCCGGCTGACATCATAGCTTGATGATTAAGGAGGAAGCAAATGCTCTTATTTTAGGGGATTTGGTTTGATATTGCGGTACCGCCGCGGTTTCACATTGCAGGGTATTAGAGAAGGCTGTGTACAGGTGCTACAAGCTCACACGGGGTGTTATGTGGTCGATGATGTGATGCCTTGTTATTTCTTCTTAATTATTATGCGCTACAGCTGCGGCCATACCATATGCGTGTGCACTGAGTGTCAGTTATGAAAGTCGTATTTACACTAGCTCTCTTTCTCGTCAACCCAACGCCGAGGAGCTATTTAAATTCGGTTACCCCTACATAGTTAGGGTGTAGAATATGTCTCCGTCAACGTGACAGCTAATTCAAAAATGATGATGTAAAAATCTTTGAGGGTAGGCTATATATGCGTGTGTCAAGTGGCATGTGATGGCCCAATGCATGAGGCAAGGCCATTTGGTTTGATTCATGTGCTGTCAGTGAATCTGTGAGAAATGTGAACAGCCACGACTGAAAACCTCACATAAAGCATCTCTATAGGAACAAGGTCTCCCTCAGAGCCTTGACCCCCCCACCCCCTCCACCCCCTATGCTGGCTCTTGTTGTTTTAGCACATCTACATGTTTACTGACAACTTGATGTGATGAAATGTTGGGTTAATGGTGGATCACTGGCTCAGATGACTTGGTGTAATGATATTCACTCTCTCTCTCTCTCTCTCTCTCCCTCTCTCTTTGACCTCCAGCAGTGAAAGGTCCTCATATTGCAACTATGTGTGGACGGAGCAGGACGGCCTTTCTGTGTCTGTGGGCTTGCTTGCTTGTCGCCAACAGCGTACTGGGTGGGAAGAGGTAAGAACAAACTTTAATTTCCCAAATGCATATCTACCTGGGTATTACACTGCATAATTCTAAATGTATGGAATCTGCACATATCATGCACACTGTTCATATAACTGCATTTGGAGCCTTACGCAGAGTTTGAGACAATTCTAAGTGTTGCCTACATGATCAAGGTATTATTGGGACAGTGTGATTGCGCCTGGTGACATTTGTGGGAGAACATGTGAAGACCACACTGCATTGGGCAAAATATTAAAATGCAGTTGTCTGAGGACAGACATCTTTTTATGCTGGTCTCAGTGCTTGCTAAATGGTCAGCTGGCTAAAACATGTCAGTAAAATCAGTCAGTCAGTCAGTCAGTCAGCCAAGGAGGCAACCAGTGGTCCAACTGCCGGGATGGTATTCTGTGTTCTTGCCTATTGCTTGGTTTATTGGGTTACACTCTTACAGAGCGTATTCAATGTGATTGTAACTGGGGCATCCCCACAGGACACCTCCATGCCTATAATTGCATAGCGGTAATAAGAACTGCAATACAGAGAGAGGAGATGAGGAGCCAAAATAGCCACTATCCACATTGCCATGGCGTTACACTTTTTTTGGTTCACTAGCCTTGTGGGACAACATCTAATGTTCACAGTCTTCAGTCCTGGGCTGCGTACAGTAGATGATGCGCGTGGCACCGTGATATTTGGCACAGATTCGTGCACGTTTTTGACAGTGGCTGCGGGGATGGTAGGGTCGATGTACAGACACTCTTCTCAATGTCGACACCGGTGTGTCAGATGTCACCAAAGCAGAAGCAAAGAGACAAGAGAGAGGGAGAAGGTGGAGGATTGGATTTGAAACGACACCAATAAGATCCACTGTCATGTGACTGCAACTGCATTAACTCCAACATGATTCAAACGCTCGGCAGCCAGTCATGTGCAGCATACCTCAAAACACCATAATCTGACTCCACTCCTTGGATTACATAAACACGCAGACCAGTTAAAACATTCACAATTACAAGTAAGACAACAACACCAAAAGCAGAATCCTTTAACTGCATGAGATCATCTGAGCTCTCGTCCCACCGTGGTTCTCCTGGAGAATCCTGGAGAGACCGAGGGGATCGGGCTTTTCTGCACGGTTGAATAATTCAGTGGCACTGTCACAGACAGTTGTCTTCAGTGGCGATGTCTTGAGATGGTCCAGCTTGCTTCTCTCTCTCTGTGACAACAGCTACGCCACAAAAACACACATCCACACAGTACACAGTGCATGTTTCAGCTCACACGTCCCGAGCACGCGCACGACGCAGATGGAACGTGTCCCATTTTAAACGTATGATGCACTGCGCCACGTCATGATTGCACACTGATTTGATCTAATTGATTAATCGCAGTTTATAGTTTTGAGATGTACTGATGAGCAAGTGCAGGGTCTGGTTTACTGAGTGTGATGCTGCTGCACGTTGAGCACATCAGAGAAAATGTAAAAGTACTGATTACTTTACTGTGGAACTGTCACCGCAAAGTGCAAAGCAATTATCACCCAAAGATTTACTGTATAATCCGGTTCCCTTCTTGAAGTCAGACACAGAATCACATACGCATACATACTGTACACACACACCTTGGGGGGATTTCAACAAGACACGGTAATCAGGAAGACCAAGCACTCTGCTACAGTATGTTGCCAATGAGAGAAATTGCCTTATAATTAGATATCCGAGTGACGAGAGATAGAGAGAGAGAGAGTGAGGGAGAGAGCGAGAGAAAGAAAGAGAGGGAGAGAGAAAGAGAGAGAGACATTGGCAGAGTGAGTGTGAACGGCACTGTTGCTGTTCAGATGACCTGTAGATGGGGATGGTGTACAATGTTTTATGAGGAAGTGGCCCCTGGCTGATAAACATGTGTATTCTTCCACAGCACCTATTTCTTCTCCATTTTCTTTTCTTTTCTGGGGCATGCACCCCTAACCCCCCAGCCCCCTCCCACCACCACCACCACCATCTTAAAAATGATATGTGCAGTATTATTCAATGTATTCCTGTCCGTAAAAAGAACTCATCCACAACTATCTTGAACAGAGGTGATATAAAGCAGAGTATCAGTCAAGAAAAGCAAAAACTGTGCCAACAATTTCCACCATTACTTGAACTAATTAATGACTTATTTCCTTCTATTAATTTAAATTATTGGTGAACTTGAAAGAGCTAAGGGACATGTTGGCTTGTTTTCTGTGTTGGTGGAGGCTATAACAAGATGACCGTAACCCTTGGGGCAGACCAAAAGCTTTCTCAGTGTCTTGCTATCATCTGGCAAATAGGAAATGCCTAAATAAATGTTATATTAAGAAAGGAGGAAAAAAGTAGGTTGTGTTTTATTTTAGGCTCAGCTGACGTCCCATGGATGCAATTTTGCTTCCTGTATTTATACATAATTGGCGTCCCAGACCTGAACAAAACAGATTAATTATAGTTTTGAATTTGACTATTTCCAAAGCTGTTACCTCCGAGACTGACGCAAAACAAAATTGCTCATCACAGTTTCTACAGTTCCATTGCTTTTCAGAGATTTATTCCTTTTTTTTTTTTTTTTTTTTTTTAGTGGCTAGTCCCACAGTTCTGGATGTTTCACTTAACAGCATCCTCCCCTTTTCTCAACCTCGCTTTTCCGCCTTTTATCTCCCCCTCCTTCATCTCTGTTATCTCCCTCTTTTTTGTGCCTCTTCTTTGTCTTTTCTTTCGAGCTTTTCTCGCATGTTTCTCCAGACTCCACTCTCCCGCCTGCCTGCCATCCCTCCTACTTTTCCCTCAGTCCCGTTCCAGGTCCCTGCTAACTAATCTTGATGACCTCTCCCTCTCCTTGGAGCCATTCAGCTTGCAGAGCTTGTTTCCAAACACTTGCTGTTTATTTAGCATGCAATCAAGCCAAACGCTATTGGCTGTAAAAAAGAAAGAAAAAAAAAGAGAGAGAGAAAGAGGATGATTGCTGAGCGGCGTACAATGCATTGTTAAGACTTTCATCGGGGTATTATCAGCGTTATCACACATGCAAACATATGCATGAATATATATACAGGCTTGCGTATGTGCACACACCCTGAGCCTACAGTACATGCATGCATTGATTGAGGTATGCAAATACACACACGCACTCACACGCACACGCACACACACACACACACACACACACACACACACACACACACTCTCTCTCTCTAAACATTCCTGTCATATGTTGCCCTTATCATACACAGCATAATTAGGGGCGGTATTCCTGATTATGAGTGTGTTGAATTATTAATGTGTGGAGATGCTGCAAACTCTGCTGCTCTCACAATCCGGCATTGCTCTGAGCATTTTGTTTCATGTTGTTCAAACAGCACATTCAGCAAGGCCTTTGTGGTCTAAAAGACCGTATTAAGGTATAAATAATGTATTATGATTTCTCTATTCTTTCTCTGTGAGATTATTTCTACGTGTGGGGGTTTGTACGTGTGTGTGTGTGCGTGTGTACACACATGTTCTCTGCACGCCCGGTTTTACACCCCGGCGATGAACATAACTTAAACACTTAGAAAACACGCTGTTACTGAAATAAAGGTTTTCCAAAGGGATAATATGGGATAACTTGGTCTCCTGGGATATTTTCTTTTCCAGTCCATCTCTGAACAATCACTTGCTTATTTATCTCATATCAATATGGCCGCCTAAAACCTCATGGTCACACACTGTGAATTGTAAATTGGCAACAACAACAAAGTGCGTCAGTGTCATAAAAGATCTGACAGACTTTTCTTGTCCATTTTTTTTTCCCCCACAATGTGATTCATGATATGACATTCTGTGCTGCCCGTGCACTTCAACAGAGATGTCTTGCTAACTACAGAGTAGAGCTTTTTTTTTTGTTTTGTTTTTTTTTGATATATGATTCATAATCAGAGTTTTTTCCTACTCTTTTGGCAGTTTTGACTGTGGTTTTGGACTCTAGCTGTGACTTTAAATCTTCTCCTTTGCTTTGCCAGCTCTGGGCAGAACGGCATGACAGATGAACAGAAAGATAACACTACAGTGTTCACCAAGATCTTAGACAGCCTTCTGGATGGCTATGACAATCGCCTCAGGCCAGGACTTGGAGGTCAGTAAACCCAAGTCATTGAATGTATTTTCTTTCTCATGGTGACTGTTTGACTCTTCTTTTTTTTCTTTTTCTTCTTTTTTTCAAATATGCAAATGTTATGCAAAAGACTCCAACAAATAGCTTACTATCCACATGGCTACACAGAATGATATCCATATGACTAAATCTTATGGAGGTGGGTTTGCTTTCAGTGTCAGAATTCTGTGTGACAGTTTAAAAAAAAACAAAAAAAAAACAGTTGTAGACTCATTCTTTACCTGCTGTTTTTGTGAAACAATGAATTGTCATAAAGCCAGTAGTTGTAATGTATGTGTGGGCAGCAAATCTCTGCTCTCAACTGTCCATTGTTAAAGAGAGAAACAAAATGGCTGGGAGACTTGGAGACATACACAGACATGGAAAGTGAGAGAAACGGATAAAGGCAAAGAAACGGAGAGTAAAAGTGAAAAGAGAAGGGGGGAGATAACGTGAGAATTGGTGTGTGAAGGACACCGAGGATCGCCCAGTGTGATGCAGCAGGCATCAAACAGACAGGCGAATAAAACCTGGCCTGCTACGAGTTCAGCAGCCGAGGGGAAGAAATTATGGATTATGATGGGTATCATTCATAAATCATGCTGTCATATTTCAGTTTGAGAATCACAAGGAATGAACCCTCTCTCCCACACACACACAGACACACACACACAGCCAGCGCTATCCCTTCCAAATGAATCCCCAGTGGACCCATTTTGGCTATCAGTATTATGGGATCAGAGTGGCATATTTTCAGTAACACAGCAATGCGCGAATTTATTAAGAGATTGAACCACTGTCCGGGTAATGGAGCTGACACTGAAACCAATACTAGCAGAAATGGTTATCGACATCCAAAATGGGGCATTTTTATGGTGTTGTTTTGTTTTTTTATTTCCAGTGTGTGTGTGTGTGTGTATGTGTCTAAGTGTTAAAAATAATGCTGAATGGATGAGATGCTATAGTCAGGTGGTTTTTACATTAACAGGTAGTTAGGAGCTAATGAATGCCACTGATAGTCACTCACTCTGGCAATTTCCTGCTTCAACAGAGCGTGTAACTGAAGTCAAGACTGACATTTTCGTGACTAGTATTGGGCCAGTTTCGGACCATGACATGGTAAGACTCTTCGCCTCTGTAAATGTCACTCCCACCCTCACCCCTCTCTCCTAACCTCCCTGGCTCATAAGACAGGGGTCTCGAAAGCTGTAAAATATTTATTTAATTTGATTCATTCCATTAAATACTGATGTGTTAATAAAGCTGTCACATGTGGGAAATGTATTTTCTGGCGCACGGTTTGTAAGCCCACTCTACATAAACGCCACCCCTGCTTGTAAATGTAACTGCATGCGACTTTTATGTGTATGTTGAAATATGACATGACCCCCGCCCCCCCCCTAAGTTTTGTTTATTTGTTGCAGAATGCTTAAAACAGCGTCAAATATGTGTTGTGTAAGGAGTATTCATTTTTCAGAACTATCCACATGTTGTCTACACTGAAAAATCTGGAGCTAAGAAACATTTGAATATTGAGGTTTAATACATCACATCATCACTTTCATGTCTTCTTTATAATCTTCTACAATATGATACCTTAAAAAAAAATAAAAAAAGCTGCAGGCTCTTCAAAAGCGAGCATCTGATCTTTACTCCGTGCACTGGAAACCAATTAAACTCATCCAAATGTCTCATTGCCTCTCTTTTACCACTTGGAATTAAAAAAAAAAAAAAAAAAGAAAAAGACTCCTGGTATGTGCACGTGAAGTGTGTGTACTCTACCTGACATAATGTCAGTTAATTGCACTGGCTGACATGCAAGCCAGGACTGTTTTGCTGCTGTGTCAAGGCCAGAAGGAAGAGCTGAAGAACATTTTCTCCATCTCTCAGCCTTTCCCCAACCTCTACCATTACCTTGAAGCTCTGTTTCAGCTCAAACTAATTATCTTACGCGGGTCGAGTGGAAAGAAGGGGGGAATGAGAACAAAAAACAGGCTGCACAGTAATTTTTACTGGCTCCCTTTACTCTGCTGGGCAGTCATGTGGAACCATTAAAATATGCTCTCAGCTAAAGTCATAAGCTGCCTTCAAAATGAAATGTCCTCCTAATTTTGTGGCCAGCGCTTCCTTTTTTTTTGTGTCCGGTGTAATTTAGATTACCGAGCAAAGAAGTTTCCCCAAAGATAAATGCTAACAATAGTAATTTTTAGCCCTTACTTAACAATGCAATACCAAATGACCAAATACCAAATGATCCTCCATTTGCATATAGCGCATTAAACTGACCAGACCGTAATTATGTAAATAATAAAATGCAAGAAAATGGAAATGCACTCACTCATACTGTATTACAATGTAAATAAAAGAGACCAATCACTGTACTCTAACAATGGAGGCATTCTTTTACAAAAGATACCAGCCAGAAAACCATGCACCTCCATCCACTAGATCCTCCCCGCCTAGGCCTTTAACATGGAGAGACAGTTACCAGCAGGGAAACTAGGCCAAGAGTACCATACGAAAGTCAGAGTGACACAAGGAAGAAAAAAGGAAAATGTAAGAACACAAAAAGGGTGGAAAGGAAAAATAAGGTTGGATTAGTCAGTAGATAAAGGTAGAAAACTGCTACAAGGTGGGGGTCCGACTTTCTATCTTTATTTTTTTTTCCCTCCTTCCTTATTTGACTTTTTCTCTGCTTCTCACCATCCACCTGTAGGAGTACACCATTGATGTCTTCTTCAGACAGAGCTGGAAGGATGAAAGACTAAAGTTCAAAGGCCCCATGGCCGTGCTGCGTCTCAACAACCTGATGGCCAGCAAGATCTGGACTCCTGATACCTTCTTCCACAATGGCAAGAAGTCGGTGGCCCACAACATGACCATGCCAAACAAGCTGCTGCGAATTACAGAGGAAGGCACGCTGCTGTATACCATGAGGTAGGCTGCCATGTTCTACCACTCCGGCGAGATAAAGGATTTTCGAATGAGCGGGAGATTAAAATCTTTTTGAACTTACAGGAAAGCAGAGACCTTGTGTCATTTTGATATCGGTGCACATAATTTGCTGAAGGGGAAGAAGGGCTGTGGTTTTACTGGATCTACATTATCTGAAAGATAAATTACCAACTTTATCTTTTAAATGAGGAACCACCAATCTATGTTGCATTTTCTAGGTGACCATTCTGAGGTGTAGTGCTTCTGCAGTGTAGAAGAAGTTTCACTTCACTACTAGATTTATACTTATATCTATATATACTTATTTCTTTAGAGATTATGGTCAGCCATTTATAAGTCTTATGTATCACATATTGTACATTTCTATTACAATTAGTCATTTTTCCATTGTAGTGTTCACCAGGAAAAAATAAAGTGTTTTATCACGTCATGATTAATCACTGTGTGGATGCTACCTGACGGTCGAGAGCAGGAAGATAAGGTGCGCGACCAGGAGCTGAGTTTAGAGCTACGCGTACAGCGCCTCAGAAGCCTTCAGCGCCGGGGCGGGTAAATAAGAGACAGTGCTTAAAGACAGAACAAAAACCTCCATGCACAGCACAGAGTGAGGCCAGTGCGAGATGTCTAAGGCAAGGATCGTAAAACATTTGTTTTAGCATGTTTACTAGCAGGGGGAGGGGGTAGCTGGCGGAGCCCATATTGCTGTCACAGATGAGCGAGATGAGGGATGGATGGGAGATTAGTGTGTCACGGGTTGCCTGACACGCTGTTTTTCATCAAGCTGTCAGGAAGTAGAAACCCACAGTTCAGGGGACAGGAGCACTTCTGTTGGTTTGGAGAAAAAAGTGGCTGTAAGTTTGAATTTGACTGTATCTGGTGCTGAGAGACCAGAAATAATAGTACATCACATGGTCCTGGTGGCTCACTGTTCACATGCTTCTTTGCATGTTTTTTAATTCATTATCCTTGCTGCCAGTTTTTTTTTTTTTTTTTTTTTTCTAATTCACTGTCCATACCTGTGTGACTCTCTCTAGGCTTACAGTGAGAGCAGAATGCCCCATGCACCTGGAAGACTTCCCTATGGATGCCCATGCTTGTCCACTGAAGTTTGGCAGCTGTAAGTGGCCTCATACACAATCCTACATACATGCACATCCATGCACAGGAACACACCACACACACACACACACACACACACACACGTGTCCCTCTGACACGCTGTCACTACCTCATCCAACTGGAAGCGTGACCCCAGCACCAGCCCCTGATAAGGAATGACAGTGTGGTAACAGCTGTTCTCCCAGAGGACCTGTCCTCCAAGGCCCCTCTGGTCCCCTCCCATTCAACCCTGCCAGGCCCTGCAAGACCCGGCAAGACCCTGGCAGGCGTGCAGCACACAGACCTGTGTTTATCCACGGCAGCACTCTCTGTAATATTTCCAGAGCATCACACCAGCTGCTCACCGCTGACAGCTACCCCTACCCTACATCATCCTTGAGAAGACATAACAAGAGATAGAGTGATGGAGGGTGGGGACGAGAATAGAGAGAGGAGAGGAAAAAACTACAGGGGAGAGCGAGAAAGAAAAACACAGCAAAATGCGAAAAACGGAGACGTGAACGTCACCGTGTCTCTGTGCCATCCTTCAGACAGCTGCGCAGCGTGAGTGAGAGGACCGAGCCTCAACCCCCTTTAAATTGAACTCACTCCCTAAATATTTCAGTGATGAGCTCTCTTCCTTATGCTGCAGTCTGCAGTCGAGCCATCCTTTTCCTCTGCAGTGGTCGAGCCACACCGCAGCTTTGACAGGTTGGGTGGCCGGAGGGAAGGAAAGACTGACTTGGCTGTTTTAAGGTCATGTTGTGCTGTTGGGATGTTGTTTGTTTGTTTTCCCTGTAAGCTGAGGAATGACACAGCGTGGCATGACGTTGCAATCACGTGATCAAATGAGAAAACGTTTGACAAGAAACAACAAAAAAATATGTGAAAAGATGATTAGATAAAACAGAGGGGATGAGTCTAGCAGACGCCTCTAACAAGGTGAAAGAAAGGGATGATGTGCTTAAATGGCAAATGAGACAAGACAGGTAGAACTTGGATGAGAGCGGAGTAGACGAGATGAGAGACAACAAGATGAGACAAAATGAGATGAGGGAAGACAAAAATTGAAGAATTTAGTGGAAGACCTAAATTTGTCTCTTTTTTTTTTTTTTTTCACCTGGCATCCCTCAGCAGCTCCAAAAATACAACCTTCCAGGCAGTACATGACGAGAGACAACCAGCAGCAAAATAATTTATAACTTTTCACTCTGTTTCGTCCTCGCCAGATGCCTACACTCGAGCGGAAGTGGTGTATGTGTGGACCAGAGGGGCTGCCCAGTCTGTGGTGGTGGCAGAGGATGGCTCCAGATTAAACCAGTATGATCTGATGGGGCAGAGTGTGGATTCCGGTGTGGTGCAGTCCAGCACAGGTAGGCTTCAGTTTGGTTTCCATGGGCTCTCAATTATAGAGTTTACTGTGATATAAAGAAATGTTTTGAAAAGGGTGGTTTTGCATTTTGAATTCATCAATGTTAACAGTGCATTACCTAATCGAGGCAGCTTGGAAAGATTTGAGCTCGGTACATTACATAGTCCTCCTAATTGTTCGAAAAAATAAAAAATAAAATAAAATAAAAAATCCTCAGTCTCGCTCATCATTCATCACTGCACAAATGAATGGTTTGGAACTGCAAATTTTGACAACCGCATCAGTTCATCTGCCTCATCAGTGGCATTGGTTTGTTGCTTTACAAATGACAGGCTATGTCCCAGATTCATTATTTCCCTACTGGCCATTATGTCTTTTTTCCTCCTCCTCTCTTTGGTCCATTGATACTGGCAAAAATTAGTGACAGCATAAAATGGGTGACCTGTTTGCAGTGACGCTCGCTGCAGGCAGAGAGTAACGTTTAAGACAGCCCTATGCCCCAATCCACGCTTTGCTTTACTAGCAAGCTCCCAAGACACTATATCAACCGAGCTTGATCGGATAAGCTATCTTGATACACAAATGCATCACTTTATTACTATATTTTTATTTGTTGAATTAATTAATAGCTCTGTAAAACCTCAAAATCAACATATTGTTATAGTAAGATTAAACCCCCGGTGCTGTCCTTGTGACTGTCGTATTCCCTCTGAGACTGGGCCTGAATGCACTGATGAAATGGATCATGCCTGGGTATTGAGTTTGTTGACAAATGACACCCATAACTGCGCCGATAAATCTCAACGACAATAAAACCAGAGGCCCAAACACAACGAACCATTTAGAAAAAAACACTTCACGCTGAAGGGAGAGGTACAATAGATGTCTTAAATGTATATTTTAGAGGTATAAAGGGTATGTGTGAATTCATTTCTCACTTTCTGACTTGTTTGCTGACCACAGGAGAGTACGTTGTGATGACAACCCACTTCCACCTGAAGAGGAAAATCGGTTACTTTGTGATCCAGACATATTTACCTTGCATCATGACTGTCATCCTCTCCCAAGTGTCTTTCTGGCTCAACAGAGAGTCCGTCCCTGCCAGGACTGTCTTCGGTGAGTCGTCTGATCTCCTCTCTTCTCTTCTCAACAGCTATGGGCAGAGAAATTAACCCATCACCACAAGGTTTCACATCTGTTCTTGGAAAATCAATGTGGAATATACACTCAACTGGCAGTTAATTATGTAGTTAAAAGTAATGTCAGTCTTATACAACAATCCTGCAGTGAATGCTACCTTCATGAAGGTTATAATGTTCCGTTTTTTTTATTAAAACTGCCAACTGAGTGTATGATGATGAAACATCAGGCTCTCACTCATAACTATAGTGATTTTGAGCAAGACATAAAACATAATGGGCTGCTTAAAAATGCTGTTTGGATATAATAAAATGAGAGAAAAATGGACCAAATACATAATGCACCCTCTTCATGCCATAATTATGCCACAATATGACATTATGTAGTGATTATACTCAAAATAGCTGATCTGTTTTCGATAGTGATGTAATCATCTAACATCTGCCGAATAACAGAAAAGATTGAGTTATATCATTTTTTTTATCGTAAGTATGGCATGGTTTAAAAAAATATTACATTGTGATTTGAAGGCTGTGTAACACATTATTATGTGATTATCATTGGTTAACATGCTAATGAGGTGGTATTACAATACATTGTTCTCTATGTACATGGAGTCATAAATGGTTATAAAATGGTGTCAGAGTGTATTTGGATTTTTGATCCAAAGATAAAGGACTGTGAGACACTGATTGAATTTCAAAATGAAATACCCCGGAAACTTGGCTTTGGATTGAGCAGACGCAACTGTGATACAGTGCAGTGACCCTGGAGTGCAGCTCTATTTTGTCCTGCCTAAAAGATTTCCAGACGTGTTTATGCTCTTGGTATTTGCTACAGTGTGAAAAAGACATTTTAATTTTGTTATACAAGAAAAGTCTTCAGTGTTGAGGAGCCTGCTTCTGTAAAACTGGTCGAGGTCATCGGGTCCGTCACCTCATGATAGTGTGTAGAGTGTTGAGTGAGTTTGATGATTTTCTGATTAACAAAGAAAAAGCAAAGATTGTGATGGTTTGCTTGACATTACTGGAGAACGATTCTCTGATACGGACAAAGAAAAA
Organism: Seriola aureovittata; assembly: GCF_021018895.1. Taxonomy (NCBI): domain Eukaryota; kingdom Metazoa; phylum Chordata; class Actinopteri; order Carangiformes; family Carangidae; genus Seriola; species Seriola aureovittata. Next base: position 10,786,196 of record NC_079378.1, on the reverse strand, counting down.
ATTCAAGGTTAAACATTTTGGGAAATGCTTTAATTTTCTTTTTTAGATGAGTTAGATGAGAGATTACCCTAGCATAGCATTGTGGACTAGAAACAGCGGGAAACTGCTAGCCTGGCTCTGACCAAAGTTCAAAACTGCCATCACCTCTACATCTTACTAATTAACATGTGGTATCTGATTTTTGTGATGTAGACAATGAGAAATGAAAATAGGGGCAATATGCTGTAAAAATGTCTTTACAAACTTTGCCGGGCACAGTGACTTCATGGTGTCTCTGCTGGTTGCTGGGCAACCTCACAGTGATGAGAGAGGGGTATTGATCTTCTCTTCTCTTCTAAGTCTTTGCAAGACAGCTAAGAAGCTTATTTTGCAAAAATGTCAAACTATTCCTTTAAAGGATATTAAATGTTTGCAACAATTGCACATCCAGTCCAAACTTTATTGTGCAATATTTTTATTTCGTTCTGTCTCTGCACTGATGATGTGAACGGGAGCTTTAATCAGCTGTGGCTGGCTGCAGTGGAATTTCAAGCACAGGGCTCAGTGTGAATTGAGATTTACGTGCTCTGAATGTGTGTCTACAAGTGTGTGTGTTTGTGCCTGCCTGTGTGTGATGTGTTTGTCACTGTGTGTCTATCTGTGTGTGTTTGTGTGTGTGTGTACATGGATTGGCCTGTGTGTGTTGGGTGCATGTGTCTGGGCATGTGTACATGAGTCTTTGTACGTGTCTGTGTGAGTGTGTATCTGGTGTGTATCTGTCTGTCTGTCACACTAAGGTCTTACATAATACCGCCCAAAAGGAAAGCTTTTGCTAGTCTGCAGCATGCTCAGTAGCAGCAAAGCACAGCAGCAGGCAGAATGTCCTTGAATTACCTCACCCTACACTCTTTCTTCTTCTTTTTCCTTTCTCTCTCTTTCTGTCTCTCTCTCTTGTTCTCTCTTTCTCTCTCTAGCTAGATATCTATCTCTCCATCTCTCTCTCTCTCTCCTCTCATTCTTCTTATGGATGTCAGTGTCTCCCCTGGCCCACGACTTAAAGAGCTTTTTTCCTGAAACGTTATACAGGCACCAGATTTTGCAGCTCTGCAGTCTCCAGCAGGTTTTTCTACTCTTCCTGCAATGTTTTGGTGTCTGTTTGTATGAGTTGTGAGTGTCTTCTCGTGTATGTGTGTGTGTGTCTGTGTGTGTGTGTATGTACCACAGCTTGCTACCTGCGGTGCTTGTCACGTGTCGAGGGGAAATGAGGATGGCCTAGATTAGGTTCAAACAACTATCTAGGGCATGTGTGTGTCCCTCATGCTATCATTGCTGGTTCTGCTTCACAAGATTACATGTGCGCGTGCACACGCACACACGCACACGCACACACACAGACACACACACAGACACACACACACACACACACACACACACACACACACACACACACACACACACACACACACACATACACACACACAGTTGAATAACCACATGTACATGCTTTGCGATGCTGCAACTACCCAGTATACTAGGTAGGTCATTCCTGTGATTAATATGCATCATCTGAGACAGCAGATGAATGAGCCTGTTCTTCAAAGAGGTTACAATGTCAATACCGCTGTAAATGAATCATTAAAAAGACATAGCAGACAATCAGGATCTTTCATTGCCATCTTAATCCTTTGACTATCATCTACGTCAAAGATTTATGTGGTATATCAAACCATCGTACATGTGTCTATCACCATTAGGATGAAAGGCTACTCTGAGCCGTCTTGCCACAGAAGCTCCGATATTGCTTATATGCAGTATGTCTTAATTTTGATGAATCATGTGCAAGATGCAACTTAAATAATGCATTAATAATGTGTTGCTTGTTCAAAGCTGTGCGCAGGGGGAAATGTGTCTCAGCACTTCTGGTTCCACTTGTCTTGCTGTGACTTAGCATCGCTGCATTCACTGATTATTTTGAGAGCTGCACTTGTAAATCGTGCTTTGGACATTCAGTGACATCAGTGACGTCAGAATTTTTGAGACAGGCAGCTGATGGCTTGGCAGGGACACAAATAGCTTTTGATGTACTGTAGTTGTAGGGCCCTTTCAGAAATGCACCTCATCATGTGATTGTAATAATACAGCCTGTGTCATGTCTGAATAATGTCTGAATAATGTCTGACCTAGTGACATTTCCAACACAGCACTATAGAGTGTAAATTGAATGCAGTCGCATTAACCCAAAGGCTACCGTTGAACACACAGAGAGATAATAATAAATAAATGCACATACTGTTTCACCTTATCACTTAATTATTACCACTTATGCACACAAAGAAAATAAAATTGGTTTAATAATCCACACAAGCAAAATGAAAACCAGACCAGCACGGCCTCCTTCTATTTTCCATGAGTGTCATCTGCATGGATGAATGAATAAATATCCTGCAAATGGAACTTAATGAAGAGTCCCAACCTAACGTCATGTCATCCAGTGCTTGTGGTCTGTCGGTCAGTCTAAAGCAATTTTATTATGGGGACTCACTGTGAGAAATAGGAAAAAACATCACTCATGCTAGTCATTAATTAAATCTTCAAAAGGTAAAATAATTTTCAAAATGACTTATTCCATGTAATTAAAGGACCCTAGGAGTAAAAAAACCCTAAAAGAAAATATGGTGATTTTAATATTATATTTACTGTAGGACACCTGCAGACACCTATTCACAGATCGGTTTATCCTTGTTTTCATTTCATGACAGAATCGCAATGTATCAAACAACGCACCCACACTACGAATAAACGGGGACCCACTGTAATACTATAGGTGTTCTCTTATTACTACCGATGTGATCAGCTTTATGTTCCCAACACAGACATCAAAAGCTGACACGGAAGCCCCATTAACATGAACAAAATAAAACACTGAAAACACTCTTTAAATTACATTATGTGACTATGAAACACAGCCTCTGCACTAAATCTCTTTCCTAAAGCCTGCCCTGTAGATGAATAGGCAATTTGAAAACACAGCAGTGGGTAGAGTTATCTTATTTATCATTGTGCCGATTAAGAGGCTGATTAGTTTATAGCTAGTTCGGTGTAGTGGAAAACTGTTGGCAATTTATTTATTTGCAGTCCAAATGAAAAGCAAAACAGGAAACAGCCAGTGATGGTGCTGATATGGTGCTCTCTCTCACTCTTGCTCCCTCCCACTCTCTCTACACCCCCACCCCCCCTCCCCTCTCTCTGTCTCTAAGCTGACAGGGACAGCAGTGCTCAGAAGATTAGCTCACTTCCCTCTCCCCTCTTTAAGAGCGATTGGCTGGGTATTTATTGGTTCTCCCATGATGCTGTTTAATGTATCTGCTCATCAAGGAATAACACCTTGTGTGTGTGTGTGTGTGTGGGGGGGGTTGCATGTTTGTGTGTGTGTGTGTGTGAAAGTGTGCCTGTATGCGCTGGGGTTTGTTTGTGTATATACACAAATGTGAGTGCGTGTATGAGTCAGTGCCTGCGTTTCTTCGCTACATGTGCACATGCTATTTGTGAGCCAGTGGGTGCTCATAAATTCATGATTACTAGCTGACAACACTGTAGGCAGTGCTGCTATGTACTGTGTGTTTGTGTGTGTGTGTTCACGTGTGTGCCACAAATCTCACAGCTGCGGTGCCGGCACAGCCATTTAACTCACCTGCCAATCAACATGTCAATTTATTTCTTCATTTATGTAAATCAAAGGTGACGTAGTGATGCTGAAGGCTATGTGTTTCTGAGTCAGCCCCACCTCAACCCCCCCACTCCCTCCCCCACCCCTGAGGCTTCAGTTATTGATAAGGCATGAATAAATGAGTAGCCTGGGCACAGAGGAGAGATGTTGATAGACATCCAACAAAGATATCTTCACTCCTGGGACTGGTTGAGGGAAAATAAAAAGTTGTTTGACAATTCCCTACACAACACTCGTGCTCATTCATCAACAGTTTTTAGAGGATACGACACTCGAATGCTCACTAATTTATTAGTGTACGATCCTACTGATCAGCTACATGTTCCTTTAACAGCACAAATACTAAAAATGATATGTACAAGCAGGCGACCCTGTCTTCTAAAAATACAATTAAAGACTTCTTATTTCCATCAGCATTTTGGATCTTTGTTTTTAACATAATGATGAAACACTTATATTGATCTTGAACTGTTCAATGCCGACACAAATCACTCATACTGAGTGGAACTTTGTGTATTTCATTTATTTTTTCTTCAGTATTAATTACAAACAGCCACAACTTATCATATTCATGGGCGGCCCAGAGCACATGGTTTAAGGTTTGGGATAGAGACGGATGGCGCTCATGGTGGAGTATTGAAAAACAGTCAATACTGATTTGAAGCTCAAAATGGAACACGCTGAACTGCAATATCTCTTCACTACCTTTCCCCTTCGGCCAGTAAGTGTTTGTCTCACATGTCAAAGTCGTAACGTTGCACCCTGCATGCACGTCCTCCCTCCAACCTCTGTGCAGTCAAAGCTTATTTTAAAATTTGCGTCATCCACATTTGGAGATCCAGTTGACGCTGGAAAGAAAACAAGTTTAACTACAGGTGTCTGTCTTAAGCGTCTTTTAAAAGCTCCCTCAAAGGCTCGAGCAGAGGAATTTTATCTTTGCAGATGTGTATTGTCTGTACCGTCCTTGTTCAGGTGCATCATGATGCGTGCAACCGTTTATAAAGACAGCTCATTGACAGCCGGGCCTGCTTTAGCACCCCAGCCTAGCTACAGGGTGAAAGTCACACAAAAAAAAAGAAAAAAAAAAAGACTATGTATTCTTTGAGTGAGCGAACGTCCCACTTCACAATGTACTTTTGACCTCGTCCCACATTTTGATTGTCATGTTTTATTGGTTGCCTACTCAGTCAAAACATTGTCAGAGGCAAATTTCTGTCTGGAACCAGGGAGCGTGAGAGTAGAGGGAGAGAGAGAGAGAGAGAGGGAGAGACAGCACAGCCATTTTCCTGTAGGCTCACCCCCCCCACCAACATTTGTCTGCGGTTTGGCTGTGAGCCAGGGGCTAAGCAGCACATTTTACTCACTGGATTGAGATTGGTCAGATCAGCTGAAGCCTGTCACGGAAGGGATGTCAATCAAAGTGCCAAAGTTGGAACCAGCACAGGAAACAATTCATCATCAGAAAGATCAATAATATCAATAACAATAAAGAATGACTTTGCACCTTATGCTGAAAAATTGTTTGACCTTAAAGGACAAATAAATTTGAGCTGAAAGAGCCTCTTATTTTATTTTTAGCTATGTCTGGAGCAATTTATTTTCTAATCTGCAGCCTTACAGAGGCAGACTGATTACCCTGAAAGAAATTAGATCAAAACCTATTAAACAAAGTGGACATTTTTTCTGTCCCACATTCTCCAAAACTGCACATTTGGACTGTTTACCTACATGCAGTCATATCAAACTTTCCCTTGCCTGAGGCATCAATGATCACCCCACCACCCTGAAACTGTCTGCCTCACCTTGTCATTCATCACCTTAAATCTCTAATTTAGTTTCCTCAAATTCGTTTTCTCGGACCATCATTCTCAATATTTTGAGTTTTTTTTTTTTTTTCTTCTCCCCATTACCTTGTACCGTATGTGTGTATTTCAAAGTGAGTCTGCAAACAGAGGCAAAAATCTTGTTAGAAGATATGTATCATATAAATCAAGTGTCACTGCTTGTGCACACTGAGCTAAATTGAGTGGAAGGGACTCTCCAGAATTGAGTTACTCCACTATTAATCCAGTTAGAACTTTCCAGATCAGTGACTTTGTTCATTAACAGCCTTCAAAGCCTCCAGTCTATTAGTTACAACATGTCAAATGGAGTCATTTAAAACCAGCTCTGGAGTCATGTTCTAATGAGTCAACTTTCGAGTGTTCTAAATGATTCCTAAGGAGGGCCCGTCACTGAGCAGACACATGAGGGGAATCGTTCTGGCTGACCACCTTGTTAGCACAAGCATACACACACCTTTTATACACACATACCTGCGGATGATTGTGAACAAACACACACACAAACCACACACACATTAGTGTATGCACAAAAAAGCAAACCAACACTTAGTGGAAATTTTTAGAAAGAGATTTTTTTTTTTTAGAGAAAATTTTTTTTTTTTCTTTTTCCTTTTTTTCTCTTGTGGTATTAAGACGCTAGAGGAGTTGGAAGACTTGTTTCCATGACAACAGAGCTTGTCAAACACTGTAAAGTATATACAATTCCAAGCATTGGGCCGCTTTTGTGAGGACTTGTGTAATACCCAGTGGTGCTGCCTTCATCCTCCCCCACAAAATTAACTGATTTACTGGCGAACGGAATACCTGACAGATTGACACCACTACGCTGCCACCCATCTCTCCATCCACATTGCTTTACCGTCTTTCATCTTCTTCCTACTAATGCGCCCCACGTGCATCAGTAGGCCGTCATCCTCCACCCACATATGTATTTATATTATCTAGTTCCTAGTTCTCCGTAACGGCTGTCCCTTTCAATGCTTATTCATCCTCCATCCCCTCCATGTTGCCTCTGTAGCGCTCAGCACAGAGGCAATGAATGTGAGGTGTCGCTCTTTTGTGCTCCAGCACCTGCTGAGGCCATAAGTAGACACGGTTGCTGGCAAAATCACTTTACACTGGCCGTTCTCCAATGGAGAGTGTTCTGGCACCCACCTCCTAAGCGGTGACACCTTGATGTTAATGTTGCACTCCACTGGAAATCTCAAGACCTTGTTCTCAAACTTAAAGTGGCTATTAACTCTTCACTTGTCATGGATTTTTTTTTTTTTTTTTTGCAGGATGTGTGTTTTTTACTCCTTGAAAAGGAAAACAAATGACACATCTTGTCACCGAGGATAACACTGATGTTTTGCTGACAAGCAACATACATTTCCTCAAAGTGTAATTCAGCTGGTACAAATGAGCTGTACATGAACATGATTCTGAGTTGACAATCTGGTATGAATACTTCACTAAGCATCACTTAATATTTCCATATCTCCTGCTGCCATGCATTCCCATAACAATGCATCAACAAACCATTCAATGCCCTACTTAGCAGTGGGTGAGGTGCAGAACATGGTTCATGTGTGGCTTTTATGGCATCACACAGCAGTATTAATACACTTACAGTAGCTTAAAAATGGCTATTGTGCGTTACATCTCGGCGTGTGGATTTAACAGTGGCCACCTTTATTCTTCATACTCTCCCTCTCCATCTGCGTACATCGTTTCAGGCAGCTGAGCTGTGTCCCACGTCAAATTGGGATTGAACACTGACAATTTCAATGCGAAGCTGTCGTTTGTTTTTTCGTTTGTTCACGCTGTTTTCGTGCCAAGTGCAGACGATGAGGCAGGTGTTACTCTTGATTATTCCCGTATGTCCGTTTTCATCCAGTTAAACTCACCCTCTACCCTCCATTTTTATTAAAGCAATGCAAATTTTTGAACAATACGTTATTTCAGAATAAATAACTTTGACCTACTTATTTGTTCTTCCCCATGTAGCTATAATGAACACCAGAGATGTATGGCAAAGCGCCCGGTGTAGGCTACCTGCTATACGGATACAGGAAATCCACCAGAGGCATTTCCTTCTGTTATGGCTAATGACAAATCATTTATTTAGCTCTGACTAATGAGAACATAATAATCGTCCTTTATGCTTCATGTGACAGCACCAGAGCCAGCAATGCCAAAATCATGTGAAAAGAGAGTGGGAGGATGAGGAGTCTGTGATTCATCTCTTAACACTTCATCAGAACTGAGAAGGAAGAAGAAGAATTCATTATTCTGAAGGGAAACAGTAACGTTTCAATAATAAGAACACTAGTCAATATTTTGTAATCCAATGCAAAAACTAACTTTTTAAGCTTTTTTTTTTCCTCTAGAGGCTGTGAGAGAAAACAAGAGTCATTTTGTCGGCGATTTTGCCGAGAAAATATAACATGATCACCTTGTGGCAACCATTTTTTTTCTTGCTAATGCTAGTCCCCTTTCTTTAGCATATCTCATTATGACAACTTGTGAGCTGTCTTTGCAGATTTGTAAATAAACTTAAAGGTAATGGTCTGTAAATCAGAAAGGCAGCTATGAAAAGGAGTCATATTAAGTTAAGCAGAACATTAATATCGGCTTCATTTAGCCTCTTTCAGAGGCTGGAGAGCCGGTGCAGGAACCAATCAGTCACAAACAAACTACAAAACTGAGGAACTATTAAGTGAGGGAAAGTCTTAAACAAAGATCATAACAATGTCAACTGAACACAAAATTAAATTGTCAAAGAGGAACAGTGGTAATAAACAGATCCTCACCAGTACTGACTGAAAGATCACTGTGTAACCGCTTAAAGGGACAAACTATGACCCTCGTAACCTACAACAATTGTTATGGGGTCTGACACAGTCTTTGCAAATACTGAACAATATTCTTCACAGAGGTCGCTTTTATTCCAGTATTCTGTTCACTGTCCCTGTTGTTTTGTTAATAATGTCGCCTCATTTGTCATATTTAATCAAAATGAGATTCTCTTTCCCTCTCTTTAGTATCATTTTCAGTTTGCTTGACTGGATAGTTCAAAGTTTAGAAGTTTACTCAGAATTGAGGAACGACCACTCAGACAAGAAGTTTGAAATAAATCAAGAGGATTTAAAGAAGTGGATGAGATCACATTTCTGTTGGTCTTTCGAGCATGTGTGTGTGTGTGTATGTGGGGGTTTCATGGTTGTACGTAAACATCCCTCTCCACATACAGCATGCGTGTGGGAGGGTTCTCTCTGCATATTTTATAGTTTCCCGTTCAAGCCAGCTGTTCTTCACCGCCCTTCATCACAGCCCAGGCTGAATGGGTGGATTGTTTGCTCCTTGAGCTGATGTTGTTTGGTGTGTAAACATCTGCAGCGGCCTGTTCTGTGATGAGCACCGCGTCGTTTGATATGCTCTGACCCAGTTCCTCTGCTTCTCCGCGCAGAGTCTTAGCTCTCGGCAGCTAATGTTGTAGTTTAGTGATTTCATTTTCCAGGGCTGACAAGCGCTCCTTACATGAGGACAAAAACGCGAATAATGTGTTGCGCCGGGCATTGGTCAGATTTAGAGAGAAAGTCTATCTTTCCTGCTTTTAATCAGCAGCATTCAGCTGCATCTGTGGACGTCTCTACCGTTCTGAGTCTATTAAAAGCACAAGCTGCAAGACCGTATCATCTGCTCATATGGATTCATGTGAATCAACTGTATGTTCATTTGATTTACGCATATAAGAGGAACTTGCCAACCACAATATGATGCGACTTAACTATAGTCCACTGTAGCACATATTTCAAATGTACTGGTCCCTGCTTTACGTTAGCTTAACAACAAACAATAAATTCACTTTCATGCCATTCATGCCAATGACTCTATTTGATACGGAGTATTCACATACTTCACATATCTTGTTTTGTGGTAACCAAAAAGAGTAATGATAGCGACTACATGATCTAAGAATTACATATTGATGTTGTCTGTGTATCTCCCTGCAGGAGTGACCACTGTCCTGACCATGACCACACTCAGTATCAGTGCCAGGAACTCTCTCCCTAAAGTGGCCTACGCCACAGCTATGGATTGGTTCATCGCTGTCTGCTATGCATTCGTCTTCTCCGCCCTGATTGAGTTTGCTACAGTCAACTACTTCACCAAGAGGGGTTACGCCTGGGATGGAAAAAGTGTGGTACCAGAGAAGGTATTTGAAGCCCCCCCCCCTTTTTTTTTTTTAATTTTTCATTTATAATTGCTTACTTACTCCTGAGGAGTCCTTACAATGATATACAAATAGAGAAAACAGACCAAGGCTTTGATATAATATGGCTTATAAGGTGATGATATGGAACACGACTGCACAAAACGCAGAATGGCAAGGCAAATTCATGTTTTCCAGGAAATGGACAGACTCTTATTCAGACCAGACACCAGAAAATAACATTTAAAAAAAAAATGACATATATGGGTTTCTGTTTCAAAATATTATTCATTTTGCAACGGGACGGTTTGCACTTAACTACCAAGGGAGCAAGACCAGGCAGGGAACATTAGTTGTTGTCGCCAGCTCATCTCATAGAAAATGCAATTTGAGTAACATGACATGAACATTAATAGTTTAGTGTTCATCTTGTGCTTTCTGCTCCACTTGTCTCTATGCCGCAGTTAGCAGCATGGTACTCTGTGATCTGCAGCTGTTTTTGAAATAAATACAGCCCAATATTCATTCTTAGACTGCCGAGTTTAATGCTTCTATTTGGAAATATGTAGATGTGAGGAATTAATATTTCTCAACTTGATTTCCATATTTTTTACTGGATGTTCACCAGGCTGCTGGATCACACATTCACACCAGTAATTGTGTCAGAGATACAAAATGCAGCTTTAAACAAGCATTGTGCACAGTAATATACTGTATGTCACAGTCAGAGCTTTGATGATACGTGTAACCTGAACTCTTTATCCTTTTTTACTTTCCATAAAAACAAAATCAGCAAAAGAAGAAGAAAGAGTCCCTCCTCAAGAAGAACAACACTACAGCCTACCCAGCTGCCACTGCTACAGCCTTCGCCCCCAATATTGCCAGGGACCCTGGATTGGCCACTATTGCCAAAAGTGCACCACCACCCCCAACTGAGCCCAAGGAGGAGCCAAAGCCCAAGCCTCCAGAGGCCAAGAAAACCTTTAACAGTGTGAGCAAGATAGACAGGATTGCCAGAATAGCCTTCCCTCTGCTCTTTGGAACCTTTAACCTGGTCTACTGGGCAACCTACTTGAATAAGAAGCCCAAACTGCAGGGGGTCAATCCACACTAATCCATGTTTCATTCCTTTTAAATTATACCTGTAATTATTTCATTTTCTTTCTTATTCCTCCTTAGAAAAAAAAGAAGAAAAAAAGGTGTTTATTTTCAGACAAACATGGTGTCCATGCTGGTTTGAATTCCCAGTTGTTGCATTGCTTCTATGTTTACCTAAATTTTGAAGATTTTGAAAAAACAAAATAGAGAAAAAAAGAACGATAACAATATGGACTTTTGGAAGGGTGTTGTTCAGGTCTGGGATGATGCTATTAAGAAAATGCTAATATAAATATATAGCCAAGAGAATGCTATTCTACAACTGCACATAGCCCAAACTTGTTAAGGGGCTTTTGTTTCTATGTTTGTTTTCTTGTTTTTATTTATTTGTTTTTTTTAATTTTTTAATTTTATTATATTTTATTCAAACATGGTATCACAGACACGGTAAAAGGCACTTGTGTATATGCATGGGCAAGACATCTTATTATTTATGTTTATTTATTTAAAAAAAAACAGATCAACATTGACTGATGGCTTAGTTCATTTGATATCATCAGCAAAATGCTAAACGCTCAGTCTCTGTCAAAATATGTTCCATTCTCTGTAGATGTTTTATGAGATTAATTATGTCATTCTTCAAAATATGTTAGGGTTTCTGCAATAGCAATAAAACATGTCTCAGTGGACACACCATTTATTTAGGGGTCAAAAAAATATATACAAAAATCCGATCATCTCTGTGCTCAGCATTGAAAATATTAATTTCCTTTCACAGCATTGTAAATATTATCAAGTGTTAGAGATGTCAATATTATGTTTAAGCTTTGCAAAATGTAACTAAAAGGGTATGTTTATTGAATACATGGAAAAGTAAACTTTTTTTCCATTTATTTTTGTTTTTGTTTATGATACTTTCTACAAAAAGAGTATATACTGGTCTAATTCACGCTTAAGTGACTGTTTCTCACCAAGTTAGCATTCCATTCAAAGCTGCTTTCACAACGAAGTCAAAATATTGTTTAACTGTGTGTTTGTGTACACACTGACGGCAACAACAGCAACAACAACAACAACATCAACCGTGTAAACTGAGATTGACTAGTTATGAGTAAGAATGTAAAAAAAAAAAAAATCATCTCAAATCCTGGTGTGCATTTTACATTTAGAATTAAAACATTCTGATTTACATATTGTTTTTTTTGTTGTTGTTTTTTTTTTTTTTTTAGAGCGTTTGATTATTCATGATGGGGCCTCGTTTGCCAAAAACGCCATTTATAGCAAAGTACGGTTAGCATCACTTAAAGAGGGGTGGGGCACATTGAGAAGGAGAAGAAGTGCCTTTTTCCAACTTCAGAGTTGAAGCTGTGATGGCTATTACTTTGTTGATTGATGGCGCGTCTGTATTTTCCATCCCACTGTGTCCCCCAACCTTGTTTGCCATAGTCCCCATCTCCCTTCAGCTGAAAATTGAGACATAACACTCAGAAAGTACCAGCTACACTGCCTTCAGTATCACATGCCCGTTTGGACTCATTTGTTGCTGCTTGTTGGTGAGCAACAGCGAGAGACAGGGACAGAGACAGAAAGAGACAAAGAGAGGAAGGAGACGTTGAGTTGAAGTGGCATTGTAATCTTACTTTAGCCGGCGCTGTGTTTCGCACAGAGGACTTGTCTTGTAGTTCTACGATAGTGATGAAGATGAATATATTTTTGTAGCATGATGTCAATCCCTCTTCCGAGAAAAACCAACAGAAACTAACGCAAATGTGAAAAGAATGCTTTTGTTTTTGTCTAGAACATTGCTTGCTGTTTTTTTTTTTTTTAAACTTAGTAAAGACACACACTTTAGGGAAATGCTTCTTCTCTGATGTGGCACGTTAAGGTTTCTGAACAGTCCATTTTAAATTATGTTAATGTAGCAATATTAATTAGCAAGGGCTTTTCTTAGGACCTGAACCTGACACTCAGTCTGGGGGTGATATCCATTGTAGCTTTACATTGACCCCTCCTACTTGTAGTTTCATCTGTATGCTGTACATAGAAATCTAGGAAATATTTAGATTTGGTCAAAGTTAGCATTGCATTGTGCGTCCATCTGGGGTTCTGAAGCCTTTGGGTCCCACTCTTAACTTTGTTTCGCAAAATCTCCACATTTCTTGCCGGAGAGTGGGGGTGCATTGTACTGCATCATCGGTTCTGGGTGTGCTTTCTTTTTTTTCTTTTTTTCCTTTTTTTTTTTTTTGTTTGAATATGTTTTACAGGGCACTGACCAGGCCAAAAGGCATGTTATAACTCTCTGTGTGTTTGTGCGCTGAGGTGAAGAGATCACACTATCGCCAGAGGGAAACTAAAAAGACATTGGTGGTTGTTGCTATTGTTATTATTTGCGTTATCATTATGACCAATACTGAACCTATCCCCCCTAATGGCAGACGTCTTTGCAAGCATATGCAAGCAGTCTACTGTTCACAGCCACTTAACCTACAAGCAGAGGGTCAAGGAACTGAAAAGTTCAGGGTGAAGAGTTGTATAAAGATATTTGAATTCTAAACTATTGTATTTATGTTTATTATCATGAGGAAAAAAATATATATACATATGTAAAATACATAATGCATACAGTATTTGATTCTATTACTGAAGATATTAGCTAAGACGATGATGAATATTGTTTGTATTATCAACCTATTGTTATGCATTTTGCACATTTAGAAGAACAATAACATCACATTTATGTAGTCAGCTTTGTGCTATGCAAGGACAGCTTTGAACCACATCACTGACCTTCTCTCCCTGACCATTGTGTTTCAGATTCACAAGCTATTATAAAAAAAAAAAGAAATAAAAAAAAAAGCTTGGCTTTTATATCAGCTGTGCAAACCATTAGCTTTTTTTTTTTTTTTCAACCATGGCTATACAGGGTGACAACAAAGAAAACAGTGGATTATCTCTTGTTTGCGCTTTGGATTTTTGTCATTGCTTGAAGGGAAAATGGCTTTCATTGTTGATTGCACTTTTTCTCCAGAGAAATGCAATAAAGTGACTGAACTTAAAAAAACAAAAAAAACAACAGGAGCAAAACTGTAACAAGATCACCTTGTTAATAATATTTCTGTTCACTCCTTGAGCTTGTTTGTCATTACAGAAATGGAGGCAGGTGAAATGTTATTTTGCTAAATGGATCACTTTGTTTTGTTTTCCAAAGCTCAATGATATCATAGGGAGCGCCACAGAGTTTTGACTTTGACAAGACAAAAGTGAATTTTGTAGATTTTTCTCCTGGGAATATCTGTGATGAGCCCCTATATCTAGTTCTCCAAGCAGGATCAAAACCAACGCTAGAGACCATTTACAAATACTTTTTGAGCCAGGTCTGGTTTTGCTACACTTAATGCTCCACAGAGAAGGGAATGTGAAATATGAGGCACAGTGCAATCGTGAGCTTCCAACTTTTACCTTCACACTCATATGCAGAGCATACATGTAAATATCACATTTGTAGGCACATCTGTCATTTCTTCCATTATGTTTGATGCAAGGTCCATCGCAGTTCTCAGCAGCACTTGCTTTTCAACACTGAGTTTTTGGTTATTCCTAGATACCTACTGGAGTTTTTTCTTGTATTTTTATCAAGCAAAATATGTTCTGATTTTCACTGAAATGTAAAAAAAAAAACGAATTTTCTAAAGCACAAAAGTTGATTAGGGAAAGAGAAATTAGAGTGAGACTGTCTACATATGGACATCGACACCATACATACACACGTTCAAGATGCACACAAACACACACACCCGCATACTGTACACAGGAATGTGTTAGTAGTTCAGTGATACTGACAACGGGTTCTGATGGATGTAGATGAAATGGTGAACCTTCTGTAAATGTTTTCTTTTGTTTCTTTTGGTTATGATATGGCCCTGTAGAATCTGATTCTCTGCATTAGTCTTTAAATAAAAAGAAAACAAATGAAAGTCGTGGCTACACCTCTGTCCTTGTGCTGTGGGTTACCAGACAAAGACACACACTCAGACCTTTGTCGGGTCTGTTTCAAGTGCACCGTTTACATCACAAGTTGCAAAAGTGGAAATCATTGTGTTTCAAGACAGCACAGAGTATACGTGAAGCATGTTAATGTCAAGAAGACATTCACTGGGACCCAGATTAGACAGAGCGATGGGATATCTTCTAGATGGGCTGGATGAAATTTGATAAAGATTCCCATCAGCCTCTGCTGTACTTTGTGCATACTGCATTTCAAATTAATTAATGTTAATGTTAACACGCTAAGCTATGTTGACAAACACAGTAAATATTATACCTTAACATCAGCACGTTAGCATTGCCATTGTTAGCCTGCTAACGTTAGCATTTCGCTCAAAGCAACAGCAAGTCAAAGTACAGCCTCATGGAGCTGCTAGTATGGCTGTAGTCTGGTAGGAAGTTTGGGTTGGATGTACTACATGTCAGGGCCCTTGTTTCTGATAAACAGGACAACTGTCCTGACTTCTAACCTTTACCCCACAATCCCTAAGCCTTTATTTGACAGCAGTAGTCAAGGTACAGAAAGGAAATGTGGGGAGAGAGAGAGAGGCGTATGATACGCAACAGCTGGGAGTCAAAGGACATTGCGATAATGTGGTATGTCTATAGGCTACTGGGTCGCACCCCATGAACCGACCGGGTTTTTAAACCAGCGCAGTTGGTTTTACATACCAACACTGATACTGATACATCATACCACATCAGTCTTTCAGTCACTCTCACATCATATACTTTTTATTTTCTCCAAACTAAACATATCGAAATAGATCTCTTTGTTCCAAAATTCAGGAGATTACTCTAAGTCAAACAATGTAACACAGCCTTTTTTTCCTCTCATGTTTTAATAGAGAATTTGGATGATGCTTTATTTAAAAAAAAACAAACAAAAAAAAAACTGATGTTGCATTTCCTCTGTTGCAGGTATTTGTTGTAGATCATGTTATTTCCTTTGCACCACTAATCCTAGCCATAAACTTCCAGCCAATACAGAACTTGCATAAAAGCGTTATTTTTATTGCTCATATTATCAGTGGCAGTCACAGTGGCAGTATTTCATTTCAGCTACAGTAATCGGCTGATGCCTGTCTTCAAGCCTGGAAAAAGGCAGTCCAGCCATCTCTCAGCTGACATCTGTGTTTTGTTCCTCATCACTTTTCTCCTCACTCTCGCTGCTCTTCTCTCGAGCCTCCACCTCATCCCCGTCTTTTTCTCCCACCCTGCCATGAGACTTCAGGTGCAGGGGAACGTGCGCTTCTTCCTTAAAAGCATGTGAGCTGCCAAGCCCTGAGACTGTTATGTAATAAAGCTGCTTCTTGCTGGCAGAAGAGCAGAGAGAGGAGGCTTTTTCTCTTTCTCTCTGCCTGGTTCTCCTCCTCCTCCTCCCTCTCTCTCTCTCTCTTTCTCTCTCTCACTGTCAGTCACTTTTTCCCTCATACGCACAGATCTTTTTTTTTTTGAAGGGGGGGTGGGGGGGGGCATGGTGACATGGCACAGGACAAATTGCATTCCAATTGTCTCTGCCTCAAATACATATAGCATGTTTTTTTTTTTTTCTTGATATGCGTTTTTTGACACATTTGAATTTCACAAAAGCATTGTGTAGATGTGTGTTTTCACAAATACAAACACGCCTTTCCCTTTTAAGAGGACAGTCTTTCTCCCTGTCTCCCAGTTTTCCTAGAAACTCCATTTACTGGGGCATTGAACAATCTGTCCATGAATCGTGTTTGTGCAGGAATGAATCTACATTCGAACCAATCCCTACATTATCCGTGAGAGCTCGCAATTTTGTCAAAATGTAGCAATAACTGCACAGAAAAAGAGAAATTAGAAAAATGCTTAGCAGTGATCACCCTTCTAAACACAAAATAATCCAACTCAGAATACCGTTCTGCTACGTGCACAGATTTAGAAAAAGAAGAAGAAAAGAAGAACCAAACATCAGCTTTAATAAAGCAGCTTCCAATTTTGTGTAATGTAAAAGGGAACTCATAGGGATCTCATGAACACACTCATACTGTAAACCTAGCTAAGATTCATCATTTCACTTATCCAGATAGATTGCAGATGCAATTTAACAAACTTTTTCATCCACATGTATGCACCTCTGGTGACAGATCTGATTGCATTCATCTCTTGCTTTTCGAGGGCTGCATCTGCAAATCTGTGTATAGGCTTTATACTCCGGTCCAGTAGGTGGTGGTAGGTGGACGAAAACACCAGTAGAATGACTTATTTCAAAGCAGTGTGGCTTGTGAGCTGATAGCTATCGATCAACTGGAAACTTTCAGTGGCCACTGGAATCCAACTTGAATCAAAGAGTAAAGCCATTCATTTCCATGAAAGGCAACATTGGTCATCAGCCAGAATTTAGTTGATATGGAGCAGAAATGTTCTGTTGCATTTAGCCTGTTACTCCATCCAAAACAAATAATCTAACCATGAATGTGAAAGTTCTCACGCATGTTTCTCGTCTGCGCTTACATTCTCCACACGGAGATGACGGAGGCTTCACATCAGCCAAAGGGGAGCGGGGAGTCACTCTGTTTTTTTCTCACACACATCCCAGGTACCTCATGCCACGTCCAATTTTCCAGCCTCTAAATTCTCGAGCACTAGCCACATCAGGGACTCACATCTCCTGAGATTTCTATTAGTTCTCTCCCTGCTTGCTCATTTTTTCTGTCCCTTTGCTTCAGTGTCTCACTCTCTTCCGCTGTCTGCTGTCTCTCTTTCCCCAATTACCCTTTTGGAAGACTCTGCAGATTACTTGGCCAGGTATCAGGATCTGTGATTTGTTTTTCTCTTTCAGTTGAAATGAATAAATGAATATGTAAACAGTAAGAAAAACACAATTGGAGCAAAAGATAATTACTTTATATTCTGCACCCGCAGAAAGTAAATGATTCTGTTATAAAGGTCCTGTGCCCAAGGACAGCAATGTTTTTATTTTTAACAATATTTTCCCATGTGTGCATGTGCTGCAAACTGTTTTTGTACAACAGAAATTCCCTTTCTTCCTTTTTTAAAAAAAAAAAAAAAATAAATCAAATCAGTCATCTACTGTATTTTCCTTAGCAGAGTTTCAGGAGTCAACATTGTGTTGGACTTAAGGTAGTCTACTGCAGTGTGAATTCCATCCACTCTCAAAAGCTGTTCCTACGATAAAGGCTAAGATAAAAATGAAATGTCTGGTCCATAAGAGTGAAATGTTAGGCAGTTGTGTGAGGTAGTATTTTGACACAAAGTGCCAGAGTTTTTATAGTGACACGGTGAGACAGGCTGGTATAACTTGGAACCATTTACAGTTTATTGGTGTCTCTGTCCGTGTGCTTTAACTTTGCAGTGATCGAATGTCACAAAATATTAATTAAAGTGCTGCATTTAAGTAGAATTTTGGTGTACTTTACTTAATTGTAACATATAGATACGATGTACTTACATACATTCATATATAGAGTATAACAAGTTGCTGTGGTTAACATGTCACCACATCAAGCAGGTACAGGTCATCATCTGTTTTGGTTTCAACCAGTTACTGAGGCATCTGGCTCTTTATCTGCTAAATGCTCCACTAGCTTGTTGCTAATGTTGTCTGTTAACTGTTTGGTGATGAGCTTGTAGTGTGCAGCGGTCTTTGTAATTTGTTCTTTACTATACTAGGACATATGATACCAAAATAAATGCTTTTCTCTATAGCTGCAGGGAGAATTGGCCATCACTGCCTCCGCTCCACAGGGATGGCAAACTCGTGGCTGGTGTTACTTTAAAAGAAAAAAAAAACAGACTTCAAAAGAAAAGCAACAGTTCTATAATGTGACAAGTGAAGTTATCGCATCTGTCAAACTCCTCTTATTTGACTTCCTGTGTCTGTGTTTCCTATTCTTGTGATGTTCAACCCCAAACTGAACTTCAGAACAGCGCTTTGTTCATTTCAGCCTCATTGGACCACGGCCCAGGTTCCCTGAGGGGCTCTGTCGCACTGCATGAGATTTCCACAAATTACCGAGACACAGAGCAGCCCCACATAACGACAGCATCAACCTCAAATGTGCTTCGATGCAAATACTACAAAAAAGAAAGTCCCTCTTGGGGGATGTTGCCATTTGCAGCCATAATGTTGCACAGAACATAGAAAATGACTTGCTAAACTTGGCCAGACCAGCTTGTGGAAGCAGAGCGATGCCGACTTTCACCCACAAGCTGTTCTTTTGCAATAAGGATAATGTTAGTCATATAACACGACATTTGCAGAGCCACCACAGTGACAGGTCCATCTAAATGAGCTAGTCGTTAAGTCTTGGTTGAATGCTGCAAAATACTGGGCCTCAGCTAATGATGGTGGAAGCAGCCGAAGGGAAGACTCGTCAGTCCAGAGGAAAGACTGGGTGATGGTTGGCGTAAGAGTGGGACATATTCTCTAGGCTATGATGATATCATCAGCGTATTGTCTTTCCTCCTACAGCTCTCATTAGAAGACAAACTTCTTCTTTAGTCTTCGGCCTTTCTATCATCACAATTACATTCACTTTCTTGGACTTGAGTGATTCTTGTGCCTTATCTCCACAGTTCTGTCCTTCCTCTCTCACTCTGTTTTGAAATTGATATCCAGGGTCACCCTGACACCTGAACAACTGATCTCCTATTAAACCGTCCCATCACTTTTGACTGCAATTGAAACTCCGCTCTCCTGGAGGAGTGAACTTGTGTCAAGATTGGAATGAGGTATGGCAGATGGAGAGCACAAGCAACTAAAGGTGAGCTGAGGGGCAAGGGGATAGCAACTGGGGGTTAGTGTGTGTGTGTGTGTGTGTGTGTGTGTGTGTGTGTGTGTGTTAGTGGGTGGGGTGTACGCAAGGGAAGGTGAGGTTATAGATTGACGGAAAGGAGGAGACGATCGACAGGGATGAGTGAAGGTCCAGAGTCAGGAAAGGTCATAGAATGGGGAAGCAGAAAGACGATGGGAGGCAAATGGAAAATCCAAGAGTAATTACAGTGGAAAGTGAAGTAGAGGAAGGATGGTGCAAGGGAATACTATCGTGATATGGGAGGAGTCAGTGAAGAGAAAAAAAAAATCATCCAGTAAGGAGAGAAAGAGTCGAGATAAGGGCACAGAAAACCCCAGGATTGATCAGGGGTTGGAGAACAGGGAGCAGGGATGTAATAAAGCATAAAGCCACTTGTATAGTATCAGCCATGATAAAACTGTAAGGAATCTGAAAAGAAAACACTCAAAAAAGCTATTTTGAAAATATATTCTAATTATTTTTGACGTTTCATGAGCTACTCTATAATCAGCTTTGCCCTGTTGACTGTTCTCTTTCCCTTTCATCTAACCTCCCTTCATTGCCTTCCCTTAACTCTTTCTTCTCAACCTCCTGTTTCTGTTTTTTTAGATGTTTGAATAACATATCTGCTTCTTCCAAATCATGAACTACACCCTCTCTCACCACCTCTAAACATGTGAGATGGATTTTTATAAAACAAAAGCCGCTCTGTTATCTACAAAATTGTTCTCCCTTTTTTTCCGCAGGATACACATTAAATTTGTTTGTAGGGTTGCCTTCTATAATGGCAGTTATGTAACATAATTAAAAGTTGCTGTTTTACCGTCATTGGATTACTTTTGTGTGCTTCCCACTTGCCAGCCAAGAGTCCTGCATCAAGAGAGGTCTTAAGCTTGTTGCAATCCATGGGTATATTTAATACCAGACAACAGAGGGGGTAATTTATTTGGCTTACATCACCAAATGCATCCTGTTCCATTAAATTGCAAGTCTGGGCTTTCATGTGGAATTAACTAGTTTTCTTACAGAAACACCACTTCAACCCCACCAGTTAATAAGGGTCACAGTCATATAGAGACAATATGGAGCCCCTTGTTATTTTGTGCCAGTGCTAAAATACAATTAGTTTTGCTCTTGTGAAATAATGGAAGTTTAATAATTACATATGATAACTGTGGTATTCAGAACCTTTCACGTTGCGTCAACTAAATAGGTACACTCATTAAAATTATGTGTAAAACGTCTATTGGCATTGCACTTTCTCCTTTTGTACAGCTGTATGGAGTTGCTTGGGGATTCAGTGACCATATCTGCAGCGTACAATCCACTCTTTGTAGTAATACAACTGGATTTATGTGGAACAAATTCGACCTGTTTGCGGTTTTGAATTCTTTTATTCTGAACAATGGCCCTGGCTTTAGTTTTGCTGCAGTAAGCTAGTTGGCTACACAGTCGGTAAACACTGCCTAATTCTTGAAGGTCAAAGCATAAATACTCTTGGATCCAATGTGGACAATATGTGTGCTTGGTTCACTGTGGGGCTATTTGGAACCATTTTTTGTTTGGAAATTACTTTCTTTGAGGGGTATTATCAGAATGTGTGTGCTGTCAGCTGTCTTGTATTAATGTAAGCTCCAGCAGGCATGTATAGTATTGACCCAATGCAGCTACAGTACTGCACCTGTCACTGCTAGAGGGCCTGCTGAGGCACCAGGCACACACACACACATTTGCCCACAGGTAGGTATAAAGCTGACGAATGTGATAGATTTACAACTTCACCTTGGCCAGTTACATGGTGCGATTTTATATCTGTGTTGAGTGTTTATTGCATGTGAGTGCCGGTGTTTACATACTATGCCCATATGTGCGTGGGAATGTGCTTGGGCTTGTGTGTGTCCCGCCTAAAGCTGTGTTCCTCTCCTTTTCACTCCTATAAATCACACTGTAAACCCACACTTAGCTCGGCCAGTGCAAGCATAACCTGGTTAAGGTTCTTCTTTGTCTTGTGCCCTGTTCAACCTGAGCGCTGTTTCACCCTTCAGGGATTCTGAAGGGATCACTTGTGTTCATCTTCTCTTGTAATATCCTTTCACCCCGCCTCCATCTCTTCCATTCTCTCCGTTTGTTCCCATTCCTCCCAATTTTCCTTCTCTCTCCAAGGCCTTCCGGATGTTCTTTGTCAAAACCATTAGCCGCCATGCATATCTCTAACAAGCTCTGCGGTGCAAAAGGCTATGAAGCTCACTTCTGCTCAGCCACATATTGCCATTCAATCATATCTTGTTACCATGACATGCCCCTTTGAAACTATTCTGGGAGGAAAAATAGCCACTCAAAGGGCACAAGTTGTATCGAATTCAATCACAAGAGCGTAACATTTTTTTTTTTTTTTCCTAGCAAATTTTCTTTTTCCAGATAATTCTCACCACTGACTTTCAGAAAGACGTTCGCCCTGTTTTTCCACTAGGGATTACCCTGCAAAACCGACTTCCGAAAACTATGACACAGTACTGGCTGCAGCCATAATAGATGTATTGGCTTGTACAGGTACAAAATATAATTTCCTCTCAAGGCCAGTGCTTTTCCAGTCTCAAGAGCGTAAATCAATAAAGAACTTACAGGATAACACGGTGTGTGACCAAGGAAGCACAGTGTGAAACATTAATTGGATGTATAGTTAAGATACATCATGCTTTTGCAATGCAATTATGAGAAGAATCATATCAGGAAAACCAGATTTGAAGAGGGCATGCTTCTGTGCTTACATTTCCCCTCCGCTGTTGTTATATTTTTTCACATAATATCTCTCAATGTCAAAACCCCTCTTCACAAACCTGGGCCTGTTCAGAACCGTTTTATCTTTAGATGTATGCATTGGCTCTCAATCTGCTGTTCTGTGTATGGTAGGCAGCACATGTTACAGTGAATTGTCCCATAAATCAAGTCTTGATAGACTGTGTGCATTGAATCGACACATCAACTCCCAGAGGATTCATGGGACACTAAAGCATCCATCAACAGTTAGTAGGTTAAATGCAAATGATGGGGAAGGCAAATGGATCCTGATCAGACGAGAACGAAAAACCAAACATATGGTGCTCCCTTTCAACGCGCTTCTTAAAGGGGCTATGGTAAGTTTTCTCCGCTGCTGAACGTGGTTTCATTCCGGGAGCGGGTGGTGCTGATTGTCGCTTCACAAGAGTTTCGGCCATTGTTGCTATTACAAGACATGAGGTTATAATACGCCCTCTGAGCAGCATTCGTCTTCAGGGCAGATTGTAGGCTGCAGTGGGTCCCTATCAGAAAGTGATGAGACTGGCCGCGGCTAGCTGGTTAGCGTGCTAATATCAGTAGAAGAAAAGACGCAATAGAGGCAAGAGTTAACATTGGCGTTGCTTTCCACCACGGGAGACAGCTCACTGAGGGTAACGTAATGAAGCTCGATGATGCTGAGCTCGCTTATTTCTAGACTGGTAAGTAAAAAGCTGCTAAAGTTGGTTATGTAGCAATAATAAAACTCACAAATAGCTAACAGCAGTTGTAGCAAAGTGTAGTCATGAAGCAGAACTTTTGGACACCCGTGAATTGACATGTTTGTTGGAGAGGACCGTGGACCAATTTGTATCAGATGCCTATTGAAAATATTGTAAGTAGTTATCTTTTTGTTATTATTTCATCTTTTTATTATGACTGTTTAAATTAAGATACGTATAATATGCATTCTGTATATTCCTAAATTGTCAGCCTATGTTGCCACGATGTGATTACGACTGACACTTGAATCAATTAGTGATGTCAGTTTGCAGCATAGCCTGGTTGGTCCACGCGGGTCAATCAACCTATTTAGGATTGTCTCTTCTTTTGTCCTGTAAAATAACCTGATGAAGGTCTGAATGCTGAAACATTGTTTATTAAGTTAAGTCTAAGTTATTTTTATTGCAAGTGTACACGACAGTGTGTGGGAAATCTTTGCTCAAAAGACTTTTGATGGCACTTTGTTTTTTGATTTTCGTGCTGCAGGTTAAAAACTGCAGCTTGTAACCAGGAACGTGACAAAGGTAATTAATCCAAGCTGTAGATGTCAGACTTGGACTTGAAGTCACAAAAACTTGACAGATGACTGCATATAGACTCGACTTGACGTGAATCTTGTTTGAACGCGAACATTTATTTTTTTTATTTCAATTTATGCCTTCAAAATGAAATCAACAAGGTTCATTTATGTCAGACATATATAAATATTGTAATTCTATAAATTCATTTTATTGACAATCAACCCCAGATGGCCTCATTTTCTGTAGAGAGAGAGGTTGGTTGTATTAGCTAAGTGTATTAGCTGTGGTAGCAGATATGGTCAGGTTTATGAGAAAGCATTTTTAGCTGTCAAACGGAGGTGTAGCTGTGGTTTGTCTGAACAGATGGATTTGTTGTTCCTATAAAACCAGTGAGGGTGAGAGAACTGAAGGAGTGGTACAAACATCTTTACAATTAATCACAGATCAGATGGATTGTCACCTTGTGAGCAGTACATATTTCTTTAAATCTATTTACTGTAATACCAAGCTTTGATGTCAGTTAAGTCAGTGTAGCGTGACCCAGTCTCGCAGCTGTGGAAGTAGTCCAGCACAGTCCAGTGTGCACTGTCCAGTGGTGGATCCATTGCACTGAATGTAATTGCTCAGTAGTGAAAGCTGTGTGGTTCCTGCTGCTGCACTACAACTGAAAGGAAAACTATGTTATTGTTGTGAGCCTCATGTATTGTGTTGTGTCTCATAATGCACTGGGAAAAGGATTGGTGTAGTTTTGCCCTCCTTTTATGATCATATGTGCATTATGATTTAAATACACTAACCATCATTATGTCATACTATTACTGTATTCTATTTTATTAAGCTCCCCAAGCCCCAGTCTGCTGCCATAACTGGTCTCAGCTATATAAAAACGCTGTTGTTGCAGCTTTGACAAGACAATGTTTAAATGTTATTCCATTTTACAGTATTGGGCAACATTCAAAAACCTTAAGAAAGTGCACGCAAGGTCTTTTTGCAGTATGATGCCATGTCATTAGTTAAATCTGATTCTTTCTTTTAAAGCAGCTCCCCTGAGCAACTGCACTGTTTGAGGCTGTTCAGAGATTTCAAAATGCAGTGGGCCATAGAGGAAAAGATCAGGGGAACATGTCTTCCTTTTATCAAATAGATGTAGTACTATTGTTTTTGGGCAACAATTTCATATTACATGAGGGTATGCCCGAGGCTCTCTCTCTCTCTCTCTCTCTCTCTCTCTCTCTCTCTCTCTCTCTCTCTCTCTCATAAAAATCCTACAGATTTCCTCCTCTGACTCTGAAGAGCTGTATGATTTTAAACGACTGCGTTCCTTTTCTTCTTCTCAGTCATGTTTGGAAAAGAAGAGAAACAGAACAGAACAGAACCCTGCACACTGCATTTTTGCATGCAAACCATACACTATACATACTGCACCTGGACCTATACACACACATACAGACACCCTGAGAACATATAAATCCAATATCCATCATAATTTAAACTATTGTACAATTGTGTGGCTATTTACCATAAACACAGCCACAGCTTTCAAAATCGTTAAGGAACACTTATTGTTTTTTGTCTTTAACCCCTCAACACACACACACATACACACATACACACAATCACAGCTAATGCTGATGTAATTTGTTATTGTTGACATTTGTTCCACCCTCAGGCAATACATTTTCCCTCTTCATCCACCCCTTATTGTTTCACATTGTGTCATCTGGCATTCTGATCCCACCCCCCACATAAACGACAACACGCAGGGGGATGGGATGGGATGGGATAGATGGATAGTTGGATAGATGGATAGATGGATAGATAGATAGACAGATAGATAGATAGATAGATAGATAGATAGATAGATTCTTTAAATGAGTCCACCCCTCATTTTGGGTGCAGAGAAAAAAACCTTGGAGAAAAGACATGTTCAAGTAAGAAAAAGGAGCTTAAGAGGGTAAGAGAGTAAGGGACATAAAGAATGAGATAAGGAGAGATAGAGAGAGAGCACCTCCATTATTCATCTGCTCATCTCACTGCAGTAGATCCAGCAGGGGGAGGTGTTGCAATATTTGGTCGTTTTCTGGCTGTCTATAGCAAAGCCCCAACTAACTACACAATCGCATTCAGAGTTATATATAAATGCATGCAACTTTTTTTTTTTCTCCACATCGTAGAAGCATTCACTAAACAGAGATACACAGAACTGAACAGAGTTCTTTATATGGTCCTCTGATATCCACTAGAGAGTCTGTGTCTTTTTGTCCGCTCTCTCTCCCTCTTTATCTACCCACAGTATATATGTCTCTGTCTGACTCTCTCTCTCCCTCTTTCTCCCCTCTTTTCTTGGCTGGGGGAAAGGTACATGTGGAGCGGGGCGGTGAAAGAGGCTGTTGAAAACCATGAAATGTTTCCCCTCACTTGGGAGGTTCTGACATTTTGTCTGTCTTGAAGGCAGGGAGAGTGGCACAGAGAGAAGGGAGGAGAGTGAGTGAGAGAGAGAGAGAAAGAGAGAGCAGGATATTGAGATGAACCCAGACGCAAAGACAGAGTTTTATCTCTCTGTCACACACAATGCGATTGTTGCATTCGGTAGGTGGCCATTATCACATAACAAAACAATAACAGAAGGTTTGTGCTTCTGTTCACTGTCACACTGAACCCGCGCATTTGATTTCATTGGCACTGTGTGTCTACAAAGTGTCACTGTCTACAGATCCACATCCTAGTCTACTGCTCCACGTAGCTCATAGCCAGTTTTAAGCTTATTAATTTGACTTTGGATTTGGCGATCCAATATTTCACAACACATGGTCCTGGTTTATATACAACAATACTGGCAAGCTAATGAGGCCCTGACATTTTTGTCAGGAACTGTGAGATCACGCCAGGCCATTACATATAGGATTTAATGTGGACAGGTTGAGAATAAGATGACTCTAATGGGATCATGGCTGTATTATCTCTCTAGCGCGCCCTAGGGAAAAAATAAATGTGCCCCTATTGACACCAGCATTTCTCCCACTGTCTATGCATTGTGCATCTATTAGTTAGAAAACTTTTATTTTGTAACTTAATTAAACAGAAATTTATTTATGAGTATGTACCATGTAAGCCAAATATATATGTATAATTTTTTTTTTCTTGTCTTTGGAATTCAGCTTTGGTGTACCTGCATCGGTGTGTTTAGAGTTATTTAACAACAAGCAACAGCTGGAATGAAGGAAAATGACCAAACATTGTCTTCCTTCTTCTTATATACTTTGAGATATTAAGCTAATGTAGTGATTCCACTGTAGACAACTGTCCCTGTCGGAGACTAATTACTTTTACGCTGTCATAGAGAATTCTGGTGTCAGCCTTGTTTTGCAAGCTGCCTGTACTATTTACATTTGCATTTATTCATTTAACAGACACAGATTCATCGCTACTTGAACTGTAAACGTCAAACTTAAAAAGCTGAAATGATGAGGTTAACCTGCACCTATGACACCATGTTCTGTCCAAATAATGGGTTTCAATCTCCTTAGAGCTACATTGTGTTGTGCAGCTACATAAAATTAGTTTAAGAACAAGTAATATATTTGATACTGAGTTGCTCCAGTTCCCTGTTTTATTCTAAACCTTCACTTCACCTTCACTCAGGATGTGAATTTGACAACTATACACGCACAAAAAAAATCATCAGGAAATATATATTCTATCACTGATCTTATTTTTGTTTTGTTTTTTATTTGTTTTTTTGTGTGTTTGTTTTTGAAGTCAAAATCACAACAAACAAGAAGTACATTATTTCTTACAGGCAGCATTTTCAGACGATGTGAAGATTCATTTTTTTACTTCATTATTAGCACATTGCCCAGACACACGCACAGCCAGGTCGTGATGTGCCTTGGGTGCCAGCTATTATTCATTCTGAAATGGGCCAAGTGCGTGATCTTGATTTTTTAGTACTAAATAAATTATTGTTGTATTCTAAACCTGACCACGGACAAATCTGTCTCTCTCCTCTCCCTCAGCTGCCTTTTGTGTTTTAAATTATGTCTTGTAGCTAAACTCATAAAATACTTTTGATTTTTTTTCATAAGTTGATGTTTTGTTCTTAGAGGAGACAAATGTGTGACTGAAATTCAATTATGTAAACAAACCAAACTGTGTTCCATGAATATGCTGGGCAGCCAAATGTCTAAACAGATGTGGGTGTGTGTCAACATAATCTGATTTTTATTAATTCAAAGTGGCAATTAACTTCCATTGAAGGTGACAGATTGAACTGTTTATGGTGCAGTAATGCCATGGAGCCCATCCTTTTCTGTGTTCTTGCTTTCATATTACTCACAATTGTTTATTCATAATGATTCCCCCTATAAACTATAAAGCTTAAAGTTTTCCCCTAAATGGTCATGAAAACAACCAATTCATAACATTTTGTATCTCTCTTGCTTGGTTGCCTGCCAGTTTTTCTTCACTATTTTGATGCATTGCTAGTAACAACAGGACAAACTTGAGAATGGTGAGTACAAAAGTACAAACACCAAAAGTGTGTGTCAGTGTGCAGAATAACAAAGGCTCCAAAAGGTGTTCTGAAAACAGGGGTTCTCCTCACATAATCAACAAAACCATATACTGGTCTCTTAGAAAATACTGGGGGATAAAACTCTTCATTTAAGAGAGCAAAAAGACAAACAACCTTGTAATTATTAGGACCATGAAATTATAAGTTTATGCCTGTAGTCAGTTAGAAGTTTAAAATTAACAAAATCCCCTACTACATGTGTGCTGGAGCCCATTCCCACCACCCCCTTCCAAGCCATATCTCACACCATTATGTCAGCACTCACACAAGTAATTAATGTTTCACTGGTTTCGGGAACATTTCCAGTCACATTAAAACAGCCTGAGGTAACACCTCTGCTCAAAAAGCCTTCACTGAACCCTGCTCAAATGGAGAACTATCAGCCTGTTTCGTTGCATCCATTCTTATCTAAGTCTACCAAAAGGGCAGTTTTCAAAAAGGTCTCAGAATTCCTGTCACCGAATGACCTCACCCAAATCAGTTGAGCTTTAAGAGCAGCCACTCCGGTGAAACAGCTCTGTTGTCTGTGACAAAGGCCCAAAGTGCAGCTAGAACTGCGACTCACTCCATGGTTCTTATCTTGCTGGACCAATCAGCAGCCTTTGACACAGTGAGCCACCATATCCTGCTGTCTTTACTCTCCAATATGGGCATTCAGGCAAAGATCTTTCTTGGTTTCGAATCCTCCCATCTCACTGGGCGCTCCTTCAATGTGGACATCGCATCCCCACAGGGGTGCCCCAAGGATCAATACTGGGGGCCCTTCTCTTTGCAATATACACTACCTTCCTGGGGGTCCAGTGTTCTGCTCGTATGGCCTCTCATATCACTGCTAAGCAGATGACACCCAACTGTCGTTCCCACCAGATGACCTCTCTGTCCCGGCACGGATCTTGGCTAGTTTCTCAAACATATCCACATGGATAAACTGAACTTAGTCATCTCCATCACAATGTCAGCATCAAAATTGCATTTTCATCTCTCATCCCAACCAAGGTCACAAGAAACCTGGGTGTCATGTTTGATGACCAGCTATCTGCTGACCATGTCGCATATGTCTCCAGGTCGTGCCACTTTGCACCTACCTTTGGCATTACCTGCCTCAGTACGTTACCCAACTCTTGCTCCAGGCCATGGTTATCTCTCACCTCGGCTACTACAATGCCCTTCTAGCAGGCCACCCCCTTCACGGACAGTAAAACCTTATAGAGTGTGGCCAGAGTGTGGTGGTGCGCCTGGTCTTTAATCAGCCTAAAAGGACATATGT
Source organism: Seriola aureovittata (assembly GCF_021018895.1). NCBI lineage: Eukaryota > Metazoa > Chordata > Actinopteri > Carangiformes > Carangidae > Seriola > Seriola aureovittata. The sequence continues at coordinate 10,756,621 of NC_079378.1, read as the reverse complement.
CACTTGACTGATCACTGACCTCCACTGGCTACCAATGGCTGCCCGAATCAAATTCAAATCACTATTGCTTGCCTACAGAATGACTTCTGGGTCTGCATCCATTTACCTGAACTTAACCAAACAGGCTCCAAGGAATGTCCTCTGCCACTGCCATCCATGCTCTCAAGGCAATCGCAGTCCAGACTGTTCTCATTTGTTGTTCCCCCAATGGTGGAACATGCTACCAAATGCTATCAGAGTAGGGCCGTACCTCTTTATCTTCAAGAATCTCTTGAAGACTCATCTCTTCCAAGAGCACTTGGAACACCTCTAAGACCCTAACATGCCTAACTAGCACTTACCATGCACTTTTGGTGCACTTCCTTAATTGATCGCCTTGCACTTTGCTTTATTGAATAGATTTAGTACTTACTTCAAGGTCTCCTACTGCACTGAGGCTTCAGTGATGTCCCTCACTTATAAGTCGCTTTGGATAAAAGCGTCTGCCAAATGAATATGTGTAAATGTAAATGTATACAGTATTGCATGGAATTCACACCATTCATACATTTTCATACAGATTACATCACTTGTAATATTCCCTCAGTTCAAACACCTCAGATACTGTAAAATAGTTTAAGTAGTAAATCCAAGCTTGGCATGATTGCAGTGATGTCATTGCAAGTGAAGTCCAGGACCTCACTGACTCTGACCTGGACTTGACATTTGAGTTTGTAAATTTCCCATCACCCCAATGAAAAAAAAAAAAAAAAAAATGTTTATTGTGGAAGAGAGACACTTTATGTCGTTGGATGATCTCAGTAAACATTTATGAAATTCTGCTCTCATGTCTGGAATAAACCTCATAATGTCCAATATGACACAACTGTTGGTCCTTCATAGATTTCCCCACCTTTTATTCACACACCACAACAACATAGCTACATTTCCTACTCTCTCTCATTCCAGGTTGGTCACTTATAGCGCATTTACAGTACATGTTTTCACTTTTTGAACATCTGTATAATTTCTCACAGTTAATTAACCACAACACCAGAGAAGCACTCTGCACTCCTTGGCTGCACTTGTGTACATGTTCTGTAAACCATGTTTTCTATGTGATAAATGTGTGAAAAGTTTTTAAAAAAATGTCGTCATGTCATCATTTTAAAACCTGTCATTACCTCCCTGTCCAGTTGTCCCTGGAGTGTTGCTTTCCACACCCACACTCTGTCTGCCCGCTTTGCTCTGTTGGACTTTGTTGTAATGACTGCGTGCCTGTAACTGAGCTGAACACATTTCAGTCCATTACCTGTTTTACTGAGCCATTCCATAACTAAAATAATTTCCACATATACGTAGAAAAAATATCTACTCGAATGGAACCATAGTAAAAAAAAATTGAAACAAAGTCAAAGTAAAAAAAAATCAATCGTTTTCTGTCCTGAATGTACAGTACTTTATGCACTGAATCTCAAGTAAGGATCCACGGTAGGTTATCATGTGACTGACAGAACATCTGATATTCCACTGGCAGCGAATAGCGAGACCACCGCTATCTCGCATACCCTTTCTCTCTGGCTCTCTAGTGACACTTCCACGCTGTCTCGGAGCAGTCCAAGCGAGTTTCATATTCAACCAAACTGGCACCGTGAGACCGGATGGCAGAGGCAGGGGCAGAGAGGGAAGCAGGGGTTGAGCAAGGGGCAAAGAAAGGGAGGAAGAAATACAGGGTGAGGAATGATGAACGGAATGTTAGAGACAGTGAAAAAAAATAGGGGTAGGGAGAGTGGAAAATCCAATAGAGATTTTGAATGCTCTCCAGAAAAGGCATTAAGAAGTTACTTAGCTAAATCCATTAGACCTCACAGGATGCAGCCGCCTTGATGCGCTAAATCAAATCATGCATCCAGGTAATTGTTCTCACATTAGAAAAACTTCATCCTACTTCCATTCCCCTGAAAGCTCATACACCCTGCCGCGTCCATTCTGAGATAGGTGATGGTTAAAGTGAAAGGCCCGGGATGAAGTAATCAGATGATGATGGTTATAATCTTGATGATGCAACAAACAATATGAGGTGGGTGTCACCAAGATTGTGTTGATGAGGTGAAATGAAGCAGAAACAATAAGGATGACAACATTGGCAGTGATGATGATGATGCCGATGATGACATGATTCCATCTCTTTACTGATTGTGCCTGCAATTTGTAAGCAGTGCGGTTTCTCAGTGACACACTGTCATAGATGGAGGCTCCTCAATACAGTGCCATTGTTCTGCTAAGTAGCCCCACTGGCGACATGAAGGATGAGTACTGGATGAGTACTGTGCTCACTCTGTGTTGGCGGCAACAAATGTACAGTGAGTTAAACCCCCTTCAGTCTGAGATTGCTTAGGCACCTCAGGATTTCCCATATGGTAACAAGCTACAACCAATATTAGGACAGCAGAAAAAAAAACCCCAAAAAAACAGTATTCTTCATAAGATTAGCAAGATATTGTTTTCATTTGAATACTACGTAGGAGTGTCCTATTATGTAGGAAAAGAAAAACAGAAATTATAAACAGAAAAATATTGTGCAGCTTGCCATAAAGAGGACTTTTTGTTGTTATTTTTCCAGAGTTTTCAACTGTAGCTGTAGTGGATGGCGTTTGTTCAGTTGTCATTACATGACTTAAGTACAGGACTTCGGTCACATATTAACAGTGGGACATAATTCCAACTCAATAAAAAAAGTTTGTTAATATGGCCAAATGCATCATATAGGAACTCATACAGTACATAACACAGTAGCTCACAAATCAGAATTTACAACACACTGCAGGCAGACCACATTAGTCCTCATTCGTTCTGCTGCAAGTGAGAAAAATGACTGTGCCACAGCAAATTAATTACTCAAACCTTCAACGTGTGAAGCCCAAATTGACCTTTACATGACGCCTATCAAACGGTAGCACTGCATAATTGAAAATCTTTAAAACATAAATGGACACTAAACCTCATCAACTTTCAATGTAGAACATCAACAGGAGTGGACTCATGTATTGGCCAGTTCTTTGGCTTGATGGGTTTTTTTTTTTTTATTCTTTATCCAGATATTATAATCTCAATATCAATTATTACCCCACCACACACACACACACACACACACACACACACACACACACACACACACACACACACACACACACACAACTTGCACCATAACTTAAAGGAATTTCTCTCTCCTCTTCCACTGCACTGCTTACAGAGCTTTCCAAGTATCATACCCTTAAAGAACTAAGCGGCTGCAGTCAGTTGTAATCACATAAATAAAATTATAATCTAACCTTGAACACTGTCGTGTCGTTTGCAGCCCTCGAAAGCATTCCTGAATGGAATGAGTGTTAAAGTATACACTTTGTTTCTGTGACCTTGGCTCATTCGGTCTGCCTCTGCAAACATGAAAAACTCTCTGGAAGTCACACACAAGAGAGTGAAGACTAATCTTTGATGACATCAAGCGACAACTCCCGGAGCTCTTCCATTTGCCATGGATGTGCCAACCTCGCGAATAGTGCGACGGTACTCGGGGCTATTTTCAGGGGAAATAGCACTTGAAATGAAATGAACCCCCGTTGGTGTAAACGGCCTCAGAGTTTTTCCACAGAGTCAGCCCCCCCATTCTTTGACAGCAGACCAACTGCTGAAATGGGACACTGATCACATAGTCGTGGTTGTCTGGATTTTAGCTTTGGGGTTCACTTGCTGATGTTCATAAATATTAATTGAACTGTCCAAGATTATTAGAGTGTTGAATTTTTTTTTTTTTTCATGTTAAATACAATGCCTGGTCCCAGTTGAAATTAACATTGTATTACTTTGATAGTGTAATTAATACGAAAAAATGTCTCATGAATTGCACAATTTTGCAGTATTTGCTGCATAAAGATTAGCAGCAGAGCATAAGAGTAAGAACTTGCTCTGCATTAAAATACAATTCTTACCCACAATGTTTTATATTGCGGCATAAATACATGTAGTTAAAGAAAAAGGAAGGAATATTAAATAAGCTCAAAGACTGTTTTATTGTTACATAAGACTGCATTTATTGTGCAGGAGAGTAGTGTTGGCTTGGGTAATGGATTTTCTCCTTGGACTTTTTAAGAATTAGTCTCAAACAAACTTCTGAATCATGAGTGAGAGTGAAATATTGCCACTTATATCACAGTTTTATATTACAGAGCTGTGTGAATACAGCATCTCATCACTGAAAGCCTGTAAATAAAAAAAATGAAAAAAATCAAACTTAACCAGGAGTATTGTCGTAAACTCAAGTGCACTCCCAGAGCTGAGTCCTACATCACCAAATGCTCCGCTTTCAGCCCAAGGCACTTTATTTCCTCCCTGAATTTGACACAAAGCATGTTTCATTTCCCCAGGTGAGAGCAAATGGCCTTGGGTTAGGCAACAGGCGTAAAGACACTCCCACTGATCCAAAATACATTCGACTGCTTTATAAACAAAGCACTCTTGGTAAATTCTGTGATGTGTCAGAGTAGTCACAGTATGAAAGCTGTAGTGCTTGATGTGATCTCTTATTATCAGGGGGATCTATCAACAACAGCTCTTGTTTATTTGCACTTCCTGCATATTTTCACCTCCCTCTTATTACCTACTAGCTTGTCTCTAACTTTATATTTCTCTTGTTATCTCTTTCTGTGTTGCTGTATTGTTTGTTTGTTTTTTTTCCAGGTCTGACTGTGGCCGCTGGCAGATTTTCTGTTCTTCATATCTCAACAATCAGAGTCCTGTCCTTGGTGTCTCCAAACATCAGCCCAGCAATGTACTTTAGCTCTGTAGTGTCTACTGGTGGCCCGTCTGTGTGAGGAGTCCAAGGATCTGAACTCGTGGAAGCATTCAACACAAGGCTATACAGTGTATTTGCAGTTCATACAACAAGCTGGATTGGTACTGGGGCCCCCGCCAGCACCCTTAACAAAGAGCAGAAAGGGATAGGTTTTCCACAGACCCCCCCGCTGCTCAGTTGAGAGGGATAAAAGACGCAGAGGCAGGCGAACAACCTGCACTCGCCAGGTTTACAACCAAATCTCATGTCAGGGTACAAAACTACATGTGATTACAGAGGCACAGGTAAGCTGTATAAATACTGGAGCTGCTTTGTTGCATGACGACAGTAATAGGTAAAACAGACGATAGACAAAAATGTATCTAAAACTGTACTAGTCAAAAATTTTGTATCAACAATGGGTCAAATGACTATGTGTAATGTGAAAGGTGTTGCCCAATGGAGAGGTGCCCAACTTTTTTTTTTTCTAACCACAGTAGACAGCTACTTTGAGCAAAAAAGCTCAAATAAACCAACAAGTCCTCCAACCTGAAACCCACTGTATGCTACACACTTCAGGCCACTTAGTTTCAAGCTAGTGAGAATAACAGTCAGATATTTCCCCCTACTCCAAGCGGCAAAAAAAAAAAAAAAAAAAAATGCATTTTTATATTCAAAAGTTTTCATGTAGTTTGCCCTAGAAACGCATGTTAGGGTAAGAAAAACAGTATTAGGGCCATATGGTGTCAATATCAACAACATGACTTTGGTAAGGCTGGCCAATCCCTAAAGAAACAAATGTGTTTTGTTTTTTGAAATCCCTCTAATTGCTACCGACGATTTTTGGCATAATTTTAACTGGCATAGTTTCTGAGTGAACATAAGGATGGGCAGTGGAGGAGCGAATTATGTTGCAGGAGTAGTTTGAGAAGTTTTCTATGGATGTTTGAATACTGATTGGTTTTTTTTTGTTTGTTTTTTTTTTTCTTCCTTTTTTTAGCCATGAACCTGAGTTGCCGCTGAAATCCACTGTAACTGTTGTGAATCCAAGCTGACTACAGCTGCCATCCGCTTTGAAGGAGCAAGCAACAAATTTTTCACAGTCAGCTTTCAACCTACAGGCGAAGAGTGTTTTCTCTTTTTTTCCTTTTTTGTAGCTCTCATCATAGAGAGTCCATACAGCTTGTGGACAATTCATACAGACTTTGTTTAATCTATACCATTCTTTTGTTATTTGTGGTGAAAGCTTAAAGACTAAATTTCCAACACTTTAAAATGTGTTTCCTTGGAGTTGATGTCACAGAACTCTATAGATATCTCATCCCTTGTTGCTGGTATACTCTCAGTCAGACACAAAATGGGAGGCCTCTCCACCATGAGCACAACAAGGCCGAGTAACTTATCAACTGCGGCTGTGAGCCACCAACGCGCCTGGTGTACACAATGGGACCAAGTGCTATGGCCTTGGGTTGAACAAGGTGTTAAGTAAACATCCTAATGGAGATGCACAAAAGAGTGATGAGCTTTGGGTGAAGCCTTCTCATACACAATGAATTTAAATCAATGGCATTAAAAACCACCGAGGTATGTGAAGATGTACTGCATTGATTAGGGGACACAGGCCCCATATTCATAAAAATAAAACTGTTGCGCTGAGTAAAATTTGTCCTTTTGAATGTCACCATAAAGTGAAAGTGATGTATTGTTCAAGCCTGTGAAAATCCATCCATGGGAAATGTTTCTTTTAATACTGAATGATTAGCAGTATTTCATAATAAATGTTAGGTGGTGGTTAAAATTACATTTCTACTGGCTGAATTCTTATTTTGATATGAAGGCCATCATATTGTCCACATTATCCACAGTTGCTGTCCACTCAAGCTGACATATTCCATGAGAGCACCATATTTCTAAAGATAGAGTGGTGCTCCGCTGTCCCAGTTACAGCCTATAGTCACCATTAGGAAATTCTTTTTAAATGATCAAAATGAGACATGAAACATATTGCCTTGAGAGTAAAGTTCCCTACTGTTTTCTTAACGACTTAGGTGACATGCTGTGCATCTGAAGGGATGTTGAATGTATGGGTGTTGCAGCTGGAGGAGACAGATTAAATTACCCGTCCTCCGGTGTGGTGTTTTTCGGATAGTCTCAAAACACGGACACAAAAGTTTAAAGCTGATCGTCGACATGTTGGCGAAGTGTTCCCTTGGGATTGTCAATTTAGCGATGGGTGTTCACAGTCTGTCCTCTCTCTGACACACGCATCAGGCTACATTAGGGCTTCTTCTATTATCTATGATCAAAGTAATCATGCGTGTTTATGGCTGTTTCAATCTCCCAACCAAAAAAACAAAAAAACAAAAAAAACAAAAAAACAATGGACTGACAACATAATATGGATTCTCAGAGGTTTTTTTTGAAAACCGTGACGAATAGGAGGTGGCAGAGCATCAGTGTCTGTCAGATGAGAAAGTGGGACTCTGGCACATCTTCAGCTAGATGAAATGGGAAATGGAAACAGAGAGGCCACCTTGAAGGTGAAAGTGCCAATAACAGCGGCTGTGGAGATTCTTTTTCGGAGAACAACTTTATTTTGGAAACATCAGGGTGTGATGAAGGCTACAGGGAGAAATGCATTTGTTTTTCACTATTACGAGTGTTCTCCACAACACTAAAAGCGTTTCCAGGGCATTAGCATCTATCCGGGGAACAGCTAATCTTGATGGCAACTGTTGTGTAATGATAGGGAGATTTACTTTTGATAGAAAAATGCATCGTACTGTGAGTACATCCCAAAGCAGATAAATATTTTGGCATCTGCACCTAGTGTATGTGTGCGCTTGTGTGGAGGCATTTCTGTTTTTTCCAGCTCTCTCACACTTCAAAATTTTTTTCCTCACAAAGAGGCTCTGGAAAAAAAAAAAAAAGTGGACAGATTCCTGAGGTTTCAATGTAGAAACACTCTAAAAACACTGCACAAATTTCCAGTAGCCCTCTGTTTTAACTTCCTTGGCAGCATTCTGCTTGCAGCTTGCACCGTTTTGGCATTTTCTCCCTCATATGTAATCTGTAGTATCTGCATCAGTGACTTTAGGCTCAGTTGTGGTTTGTGTTTGATAAAGTCGTGACCCTGAAGAGAACATAAAAGCCTCAGAAATAATACCAGAGCTGAAAGCAGAAACTCCCTGTGATCTACCTTTGGGAGTGGAGATTATACCTGCTTAACGTCAAGCAAACCAAATACCACATAAAGAGGCTATGAAATCAGCCAGCTAAATTTCCCCAAAACCACAGTGGAGGGGGGTGAGATGCTGGCAGAGACCTCACAAGCCATAGTTCAGGAGCATATGCAAGCCTCACAGAAAGAAGCTGCCTGAGCTCGGCTGTTACAGGCTTACAGCAAACTGAATTTTTAAATAATCCTTATGTTTCATCCAATCCATATACAATGGATGATTTATTGGATCAGAAAAATTTAGACAGAGCCAGAGAAGTTGTCTCTCCGAACTTTCTTTTTCGCTCACTAAAACAAGTTCAAAAATTGAAACGAAACCTAAGATAATATTCCTATTTCTGCACTTGCTTGATGAACCAATGATGATTTTTCACGCATGATTTCAAGTTCATCAGAGAAGCCTACACTGGAGGAGAAGCAGGGACTATCTTAGCTCCAGTGTCGATATTGTACTGCCTGTGCTTCAAAAGGAACCTCGTGCTGGATTTATTTCATTCACTATGTTAAAGGTTAAGTGTGAACAATTTGAATCATGGCACTAAAATATCTATATAGTATGTACATTGACTGCATAATATCTAAAATTAAGTTCACAAAAGCCAAGGTTTTAGACCCAGCCTCCCCTCTGACTCTCAGCAATTTGACATTTATTTTTTAAGTTATCTGTCAAAGCAGCTTCTAAACCTTCAAATTATAGATCAGCCAATTGAAGTGCGAGATTTCTCTTTTATGCAGCCAACTCCATTTCACATACATGACAAAAAAGATTATATTGTAAAGAAAAAAATTATATTTCTATGAGCAATTTATATTTCACTGCTTTACATTATGTGTCTGACATAAACAAGCTCATATTTTGATTCGTAGAACGATTTTACCCCTACAACCTGCCTCACTGCCCATTACTCTTGTCCTAAAACGTCTATCGTTCATCACATCTGCTTACTCACAGAGCAAGTTTCCTTACAGACCAATATTTCAAGTGTGATCCACCCCCAGTCCCAACGCAGTGCGCGTAGCTTGTTCAGTTAAATGCAAACAGCGTGAGGGTAAAAGCTCACTTAGGCGTGCAATCGTGCCCGAGAGGTGATTGATTTGGCAGTATGTGCCCCCTTCAGGATGACAGATCTGACTGCCCACAAATCTCAAACGGTTCACACCGTCTGCAGCTGCCTGTCCACAGTGTTGGCATCTCATATCAAGCCTACTCTGGTGCTATCATCCTCCATGGTGATAACATGGTGTTTTTCACTTGCAGACCTCAGATGACAGAGTCCAAGAGGTTGTTCCTTAATCATCAGACTGCGTATAACATATGGATAACATGATGTATAGAAGTATGACAGAAACCATAATCAGCATGAAGGTAACAGCAAAATGCAGCAAATCAAGAGACGCAGAGATGTTACTCTTAATGGGGGCCTCATTAAATCAGCAGAGACCACCAAATGACACAGCATGACATGCTGTTAGATAAAGGAACAATTTTTAAATGGGGTTTAATAAAGAGATATTTTAAGAGAAATTGCACTATGTGACTGGCTGGGGAAAATAAAAAAACGAGACTGAGGACAAATTAGAGACAAGGTGGAATCCAGTCTGGTGGCATTTCAAATGTGGTTTAAAAATTTGAATAATGCCAGACACACAAAGAGTGCTTTCTCATGTTCATTTCTAAATGCTCTCAGTGAGGAGGAATGTGTTTGAACATTTGCTAAGTTTAATAAACAAAAAAAAAAAACGACAAAAAAAAAAACCTCCCGGCCTTACACTGGGTCTGTCTTCTTAAGTTTCATTGCACTTTAATTTTTATTTGTTTGTCATTTCTGCAGTAAAATCAGAGCTCTATCTCCTTGAAACAAGTTTCAACTTTTGTTGTGTATGTTTTTCTCCTACTGTTTTTGGATTTCTGTTTCTCATGTTACATCACTTTGGTGTGAATGCCAGACTGTTTCTCATATCCAATAGTGCTTACAGTAGATCGTTCTGCTCCCACAGCTTGGTGCTAACCGAGTGGGGCTGTGACAGCATATGTGTGGGCTGTAAAACTGGAATGATAGTGGAACTGGGCATCTGTGTGTTCAATGATGCCATTATAGAAGACTATACCTCCCCCAGTTCGTATCTAAAGATGACACAACATATCATCACAGCCAGACTCACACATGTCACTCCTGTCTGCAGAGAGAATCGGCGTCACGTGAGATGAAATCATTATTGAAACATTTTATGCCGACATGTCACTAAACTAAGCCTTCACATGCCAGTACTGTCACTGCCCACAATGTACCCAGTCTCTTTGATTAGAGAAATAAAAAACCTGGATGCTTTGTAACGCACCGCTGTTCTTTGTATTACACTGCAATACTTCAGGGATTTTATATTTTATATTTTACCATGGCCCATAAGAATTGTAACTTCAACTCACTAAAAAGTAACTACCTGCGTGCCTTTTCATAATGTTATAAACACACAGTTGAATAGGTTTCTGGAGTTAGGTCAGTGCATGAGAGCCCAGGTGCATCCATGATATGGGGATGCGCCAATTTGGCTCCAATTTCTGCTGTGACTATTGAACCAAGTGGATCTAACCTGACATCTCTCTTTCTCGCTCTCTCTCTCTCTGTGTGTGTGTGTGTGTGTGTGTGTGTGTGTGTGTGAGAGTGTGTGTGTGTGTGTGTGTGAGAGAGTGTGTGTGTGTGTGTGTGTGTGAGAGAGAGACAGAAAAAGAGTATGAAAAAGAGAAACAGAGGGAAATTCTGCCAGGGTTGTTAACTGGCTGCCTTGTATCATCAGAATAAATGGTCATTATAAGCCACACAGATGGAAAGTAAACATCTCTTCCCATGGCGTGATGGCAAACACAACAGCAGTCAGTCCCTCTATCTCTACACCCTTTTCATTCATGTATGTAATTATCAACCAACTGTGAGTGTCTCTCTCTCTGAAAATCTTTATCCACCTGTGCTTAATTAAATGTTACAATTTACTGGCCTTGGCATTTATCTAAATTACCCCGTCCATCAGCTAAATCAATACCTCCTATACTACTAACCAGCATCTCTGATGCATACGTTTGGGTCATGACCTGCATGGCCAGACTCTCTGACAGTTGTGGTGACACAGCTGCAGGGCAGAGGGAAATATCTGACTCTGGGGACTGAATGATATAGAATGCTTGTGCATATGTGTGTGTGTGTGTATGTGCGTGTGTGTGTGTGTGTGTGTGTGTGTGTGTTTTAGTACGCTAAGACAGTATATGATCAGCAAGGCCTGAATTTCCATTTCCAAAGCTGTAGATGTTTTTGAATATTTATACACAGATATATATATTATAGATCTAAAAAAAGCATTTGACACAATAAATCATGAAATATTATTTAACAAATTGGAACGTTATGGGATCAGGGGAATAGCATTACAGTGGGTAAGAAGCTATTTAGAGAATAGGAAACAATTTGTGAAAATGGGAGAACATCAGTCAAGAAGTCTGGACATTGTGTGTGGTGTACCACAAGGGTCAGTGTTGGGACCTAAATTATTTATCATGTATGTAAATGATATATGTAAAATATCTAAAATACTCAAATGTATCCTATTTGCTGACGATACAAACATTATTGGTTCAAGTGAGAATTTACAGCAACTTTTGGACAAAATCACTTCCGAATTTAAACAGATTAAATTCTGGTTTGACAGTAATAAATTATCATTAAACTTGAACAAGACTAAATATATGATATTCAGTAATACTAAGGTTAACTATAAAACTGGGATACAAATTGGGGGTGTTAACATTGAAAAAGTAAATGAAATTACATTTCTTGGGGTGATAATAGACCACATAATTTGCTGGAAATCTCACATTAAATACATCTGTAGTAAATTATCTAGGAGCATCTCTGTTATTTCCAAAGCAAGGCACTTCCTAGATTATAAATCTCTCCACATTCTATTCTGTTCGCTAGTCTTACCCTATTTAAATTATTGTACAGAGGTGTGGGGCAGTACTTATAAAAGCTCCTTGCAGCCACTTTTCATACTGCAAAAAAGAGGTATCAGAATAATTCATAATGTAAACTTCCTGACTCACACCAACCCATTATTTGCCAAATCCCGGATCATGAAATTCTACGACATTGTGGAATTTAAAACAGCTCAAATTTTATACAAAGCAAGGAACAATTTATTACCCATTAGCTTACTGAACATGTTCTATGAAAGACAGGGAGAACATAATTTAAGGGAACCTTTAAATTTCAGGATTTGCAGATTTAGAACCACAAGGAAAAGATTCTGTATCTCAATTAATGGAGTAAGACTTTGGAACAGTCTGGATGTGAAATTAAAACAATGTCCAAACATTGCTCAATTCAAGAGCATATACAAGCACACCGTTTTTACTGCTTATAGGGAAGAGAGGACCTAACTGACACTGGGTAGATTCCTACTCGCCTGATCTAGGGGTTCTATGTATATATTGGTATAAATATATATGTATATATGTGTGTGTTTGTGTTTATATATATATAGTTATGGGTGTATATATGTATATGTATGTGTATATGCATGAGTATGTGTATACATAGGCTGTATTATCATTTGTAAGTATGATTTCCTTATTTGCCAGTTAACATAATGGGCATTGGGTATGCATTTTATTTATTGATATATGTATATTTTTTTTTGAAAACAATAACGTTAAGCTTGGGGGGTAGGAGTAAATAAGTTTTTACTTCTTCCTACTCCCTTTCGAGCTTGTCGGCAAGAAAGCTACTTTTCCTTTTTTCTTTTGTTGAGGATTATCATTTACCTTTCCTGCATTATGTTTTCTGTTTGTTACTATTGGTTGTATATATTCTTGCACGTTTGTTCGAATAAATTTCATTCATTCATTCATTCATTCACATAACATTGAAAATAGCATGTAAGAACAAAAGGAGATTACTCTCCTCCTCTATTAACTCTCATAATAGCAGTGCTTTAAGTGCACCAAAATCATAGAACAGTAAAGCAAATATGACTGTGCTTTGCAAGTATATTAGTCATATTTACTAAACATAAATATAGCATAAAACATAACCTACTTAATGACGTTTCCCCAGTTTGGCTTGTGAAAGGTTTGAGGTACAGTGGGGCCAGGGAATGTCATTGCAAAGAGAATATATTAAATATTACAGGAGACTTCCTCTCCATACTTTATTCAGGAGGGGTTGATGGTCTGCTCTTTGAGGAGTGCTGCGCAGCTGCTGGAGCATCTGTCAATTTCCTTAAGATGATTAACCTACTTGCCACAGATAAACACATGATGTTGTTTTCAAATCAGGCACATCTCATCTTCCGCGCATGTCACACTTAGGTGGGAGAAGATGCAATCAACTTTGATTGCCAGTCAGATTTTAATAACCAACATTTAAAAACTGGAACTAGACAATGGATGGCTGTCGTTCTGGGTGAATGAGTTTATAAGGCCACAAACATAAGAAAAAACTGTGCAATGGTTTACCATGGCTGTAGCCTGGTGGGACTATAAAAAGTGATAGTGCAGCATGTTCACTGCCTGTATGCCTGTGGAATAAATGTTCAGCGGGGAATTTGGGCTAATGCACCATGACAAGATGACAACTCTGCAAGCACCTGCTTTTTTGCAACTGCACCTGCCACTCTCACTGGTGCTTGCTTCCATTCAGCTTTAATGCTAGATGTTGTTTAATTGTAAATTGGATCAATTAACATATTGCTTTTCTGGATAAATATGTTAAGAAAAAATTGAGTATTTCAATGAGGAATAAGAAAAATACTTATGTTATCTACATGATCTAGTTTAAGCAATATTTCCATAGTTTTTCTTAAACCAATTAGTCTTTCCATTTTCCAATAACAATAGCAATACAGTGTATTGTTAGAGAAATGCAGCTTAGGTGAAAGATATCTTTAGCAAAATACACACTTGAAAAAGGAAACTTGGCAGATGAGAAAGTGTCCTTGTGTCAGTCAAAAACAGAAGCCGCGCTGCTGAGGACACGTGCTACACTTTGCACACGTCATTCACGTCACAAACGCAGCCCTAACAAGCACTGATCTTACTCTCTGTGTGTTTCTGTGTTTTATTTTTCTATTTATTCATTTATTTATCTCGCTATCTCTTTGCTCTCATGAGGTGACATTGAAAGAGATTTGAGACTTGCCATCCAAGCAATGTATGCATCTGTGTGTCTAAACAGATAGAGAGCGAGCCAGAGAGAGAGAGAGAAGGAGAGGGAGAGATACTGTGAATGTAACAGCAGTTATCAAAGTAATTTATGAGACAGTGTGGGACAGGCTACCATTTTGTATTTTAGATTATGAACACATTTTTCTCATACATCCCCTCAAGGAGTCATTGGAAAGAAGTTACACCCACCAAAGCAGGAGCATTAGCATACTTATATAAGGATACTGAAATGGGTAATAGAGCACCTTACATAGGACAGTGCGAACCCTGCAGTATACTCCTGCTGAATTGGTTTAAAAAATTAGCTACATATATTATAGAAGAATTGTGTATGTTACGTTGATATAAGTATATCCTCTGGCATGGGTTACATTCCTACTTAACCCAATTCAGTCAAACAATCAATTTATGTACTAAGGAAACAGCAAAGTATACTAATCAGATTTCTGGCTTGAATTTGGGTGATGACAGTATATTTATTTATTTCCTGTTCAATTGGCTGGGCTGTGAGAGTCAGTACTCCTCTGATTTAAGCAGCAACAGACTGACGGGAGCCGTCCTTGGTGCTGATTGGTGCTTTCTAATGCATATGAAAGCAATGGAGCTGTCCAAGGTGCTGAAAGCGTGACAAAACGGGACTTGTGACTGCCGCTGATTTTAGGATTCCAACTAGATCTGTAGGGCATATCAAGGCGCACACGCACGCACGCACGCACGCACGCACGCACGCACGCACACACACACACACACACACACACACACACACACACACTTTTCCAACTGACTTTTTGTGATAGGAAAAGTCCTAGGGAAACATGATACAAACTTTCAGTCTTGACACTCATTCTGGGCATTGATACTGGTATTTAAAATCTTAAATGGTGCAATGGTGTAAAAAAAAGTTTTTACACGCACAACAGCAGGTAATTGTTTTGTCACATTTTTAAGTGTCGTTTTATCATGTTAACAAAAAAAATGTTTTATACTAACAGTCATCACGTGGTATACGTCAACCGTGTGCTGGCAGTAAAAAATGAAAACCACCATTTCTTCCTGTAGCAGCAAGCTAAGGCTTTTTCCCCCTGTTCTATGGAGCTCTGCTTCCGCTTGGTGAAACCACGCATGTGTTGATCCGTGCTGCAGCAACGTGCATCAGTTCCTCTCTGACCCCAGTGTTAATCTGCATTCAGACCGAGGCTCCACTGGTTTTCTCAGCTGCTCGATATTAGAGTAGCTTATTACGGGGGGTTTCGCCGTCTGTGGCAGTTTTTTAGGGCCCTGCTAGGCAGTCGATTCAGCAACAGACACGCAGCCTTAAAAAGAAAAAAAAACGAGCGATACAAAATCAAGCTTTCGACTCGCATCGATTTTGTTTTGGCTGATTTCACTCCACCGCACGTCCGCCTCGGGTCTAGATTTGCAGACCCGCTACCGCTAACGTGCGTAATGTATCGCAGAGAGGAAACACAGTAAATAGACGGACACGTCCATCTGCAAAAAAAAAAAGAGGAAACGAAGATGGTGATGATGGCTTCACCCAATTTAGCCTCCAAATGCTCGACAGCAATGGCGAAGCCTTCCTTCCCTATGAAGCTGTTCCTCTGGGTGTTTATTGTGGTTAATCTACCTACAAGGTAAGATATTAATGCGTAATATTTACTCTCAAAATCATGATTCTGTGTCGGCTGTGTTGGGTAGCGTGTGCCTTATTCTAACAACATCATTTTTGCTGTGCCTCCCATCTAATGCTAACCCAGCCCTGCTGCTGGTGGGATCCTGATGTAGTTTTAGTAGAAAAACAAAGCATGTTATGCATCTATATAGCACACTTATAATTGTAGTTTGACGTGGAGGTTTGATATTATCTTTTTAAATGGATACAGCGACACATGCATCGCGTTACCGGGAGATTTATTTATTTATTTATTTATTTTTTTTAAAACAGAAAACAAATTCTACATAATGCTATAGATATTTGTGTGCGGCCATCAGATGCTTTAACAAGGAAAGGGACATATTTAAGAAGAGATGATGTGTCCAGTATTCCTCACAATCTGCCCGGCGTTAGAAATAGCACAGTGGCAGGCTAAGTTGAGTGAAGCTAAGGCTACACATAGTCTCTGCTAAGCTGTCTTCAAGGATCAAGTCTATTCTCAGAGCCAAAGTCTCATTATTGGACGCATGTGTCGGATGTGACCGAAGTGGAATAGATATATGCAAACGGTCGTTGGTAATAGACAACTTGGGTGTGAATGAGGGTACGTTTCATCCCACGTATTTGAAATAATAAAAAAAAAGCATCTCAAAATGGCAGACAATCACACAGAGAATACAAGTGTAAAGGCACAATAAGGACAGGGAGAACACATATGGACTGATCCTTGTCTTGCACACTCACACAACAGACACAGGACATCCATTTCAGCTGTAACTGAGGCGCAGGTTTGGGGTTTGTGAAGAGAAGCTGCTTGGTTGTGCCCTGTCAAGACGTTATTCCTGTGTACTGAGATAAGAATAGTCAAGAGGAAGCGGATGGTTGGGCTCTTCGCATCTTTCGTCTTGTGCTGCTGGAGGGTGAAAAATGGAGGCAGATAAATCAGCCGACGTTCAATCACCGTCGTGGTGATCGCAACCTCAGGGCTCCCTGCCCAGCCGATACATTGCCAGGCCTGTGCGTTTGTAATTGTATGCTCAAGTAGCATTCACAATATGCTTGAGTAAACACTACACCTTGTCCCATGGAATTGCATTGAGATCTATGGGTAGGCTATGGACGTTGCAAGTTGTGCATGAGTGACTGAAGCATTATGAACAGAGGGAGATCAATGCAAGTGACATTTGGGTGCTTCTTGAATAATCATGCAAAGGCCAAATGTGAGCTCTTGATGTAAACACCTGTGCAAAGGTCACATTTATGGCCGAGAACTTAGTGGTCCCCAAGTGACTGCAAGGTTTTTCCTCTTTTCACACACTTCATATGCAGTTCCTGCGTCCTTTATACTAATTAAATGACAGCGATTGCTGGGTAAGTTGCATTGGAAGTGATATGTGATTCATGTGCGAAACCTCTTACATAAGACATCTCACAAGGCCTCAGGCATGCTTTCAGTAATCTATGCTACTTTGTGACTCATTGACAGTTACTATGTGTAGTGATGTCTGACTGCGTCACCATACATTAACTCCAGTGCACAGGCAATTTCACATCAAAGGTATCCGCGGCATCCACGACAACCTCAAGAGGAAGTGGAGGAAAATTTGTTGCAAATGTTTTGGTTGTATTTTTCCATTGGTCGGGATAATGGGACGGCCATGACAGGGGGAGGAAGTGATATCAGAGTGAGGAGGCTCTGGTTCTATGTTTTTATAGTTTGCTAGGTGATGTCCGCTGTTTGGCAAACTCGCCTCAAGCATTTCAGATGGCAGATGACGTAACCACAATTTGTGACACACTACAAAGTATTATTTTATTTTCCATGTTTATTTATCTAGCCTGAAGTGCGCTCATGTTTTAATTCTCATTTATAAGGTATTATTCTCAAAAAACAAACAAAAAAAAAAAACTTCCACTGATCCACAAGCATCTTGATACACAACAATAATCACAACTGATCAAAGATTTGTAGTATCATTTTGAGCTTCTGTCAGTGAGGATGATGTGGAACAAATTTCATGACAATTTCATGAATTCAAGCCTGAGTTTCACCTGCCTCTTGTTGCATTCTAGTTATCCCCAGTCTGCAAAACATCTCATCAAACGACCAGTGTTTATAAGCCAAAAACTCCAAAACCACAGTGCACTTGATTCAGACAAGCCCTCATATACCATCTGCCTCTTGTCATCGCTTGAAGAGGTTTGGGACATATAATTTTGATAAACTGTCACTCTGTCATGTATTCCATAATGACTATCATATACATTTATGTCTCAGATTTCCCAAAATGGAGTTGATAGCAAGCAGATGTCAATCTTCTTCCTATGTGGGTTTGACAGGACAGTAGAAGATGACAGTCAAAGCTCATAGCTGCCTCTTGCTTACAATTTAGAGTCTGTCATATTCATCACCCAGGAGGTATTAAGGTCAGAGGGATTTCAGATTTCTGGGATAGAGTTGGGAGGCTTTGAATTAACAGCAGCGGTGATTATTCCCATTTATTCACAATAAACTTGAAGTAGGGTCATGGCTGTTGGCGCATGACATGCCTTGTTATTTCCAAGCTGAAAACATGGCCTATCTAAAGTCTTTTCACTATGGCCATCTCTCATGTCTCAGCCCTGATTTCTCTGTTTTTAGAGATAAGAGATTCTGTGGATAAATATAGAGCTTACCCTTTCCAAAACGGTTTGTGACTTTCTTTAACAAGTCCACTGATGTTATGTTTCCCTCAGTGGAAATATACATGGCTTGTTTTTACATGGATATAATTTATTGCTCACTACAAACATTTACTGTTGCATTAGAGGTTGATCATCATAGTTCACTGCAGTATCCCTTCTACGACAACATGCCTTTTAAGTAATGTTACATGGCTTGTTAATAAGTTATCGATATCTTGTGTTGCTGTTAAGGGTTTCTTTAGATCATCTGTCAGTCAAACATTTAAGTTGTATATGTCAGAAACTTCACATTGAAATTGTCCAAGAAATTACTGATTGGGCCTTTACGATATTGACACCAATAGTAATGGGCCTAATCTCCTGTACTGTAGTAAACCACTGACAGAAACAAGTCGATTTAGCTAATCTCTGTGATCTGGATTAGACTGAAGTGAGTGAAGCCTGTAAATGAACGGGGTCTCTCTGCCAGAGAGCGGGCATACGAGGTCCAGGCGTGACGCGGTTGCAGTCACGGTCCTGTATGTGGGCACTACAACCGCATACGCTCCTGTCTCGTTAAGCAGGGGAACAAATTTACACCCACTTCAAATGATTACGGTTTGTTAATTTGTAAAAAAGTGGCCGTTGTGTTATTTTCTTTTATTAAAGGCAGAGCGGGTGAAAGGGGCTTTGTAGCAGTAACTTGATGTGCAAGAGTGGTTTGTTGGGTAGTTGCCATAGGGGCAGGACCAATTACGTGTTGGGTAATAATAAGCATGAGGGTTCATTAGATTAGGTTCCTTCATTAGCTACAGTATAAAACATGCAAAGATAATAGCTCAAGGGAACTTGAAGTGGATGCTAATGGTAAGCACATAGCTGCTTCCATAGCTGATATTGCCCTTATTTCCCCCCATAGACCTTCTTATGAATACGTAAAGCTGCAGGGGATGGGGGCAGCTCTGTGCTGTGTTACATGAAAGCTGAGATGTGATTTCAGCCGAGATCTGCTGAATAGTTGGGAAATGTTTTGACTGTTGCATATAGAGCAGATGAAAGTGCTTTCTTGATGATGTGACGGGCAGAATGCATGAAACTATCAGACTGTCCTCAATAAGGGCAGCTGTGAACACAACATTTAATTCCATTACTCTCCATCGCTACATACGCGAACATGGGCATACATATGCATGAAAAAACAAAACTCGAATGCGCACACAAACAGCAAAGATGCACACATACTGGCGCAGACCTCTCTGTGGACCTTCAGGTATTGAATTAGCAGGCAAAACCTCAGATCTGCTCGTCTTTGGAGCTTTTCCATATGCACTGTGATACTCAGCAAGATGAATATAGATGGTTAAAACTACAGCCACCTAAAAAAAAACATCAGAGATTTTCAGGGTCTCACATCCTTCGCTGCCCTCTTTATTATCCAGCTGTATGTCTGTGTCAAATACAGGTATTCCCTGGATATTTTTTTAATAACATCCAGTAAGGCATATCTAAAAGGGTCCACCAGAGTGAAATAATTACGATTTAATGTTTTAGGCTCTAGTGTTATGATGGAGATGGATGGCACTTAATGGCACTTAATGAAGTCTAAGAAAGAGTGCTGGTCAAAACATTATTCCTCGCACCCAGCCTAAGAACATGAGAAAGCTATCAGGGCTTCTGTCCTTGTGCTTCACCATGGAAACAGTGTTTTTTTTTTTCTTTTTTTTCTTTTTCCCCTCACCATTTCCATTTCCACCATTCTTTATTATTTCATTCAGAAGTCTCTTTTTCCTCTCATTGAAAGCTCACAATTGTTTCAAGGTTGCCCTTTTGTGCTGTTGGCCATCTCCCAGATCCAGAGCTGGATGGATTGAGGGTTTGACACAATCTGCTTTTCCATCACTTTTACTCTTCTGTCTCTGCCGTGTTTGTGATACATTCTGTGCCCAAACAAATCTGTGTTGTTCGTCAAGCAGCCGCAAACGCAGGTTTTCTGTAAACTGAGCCATAACTTGCATGTAATTAGTAAAGTAGGCCTCTCATTAATGCATATGCATGTAAGGAAGATCGCACAAATCACTGGAGATATGAAATATATGGGTGATTGAAGATTCCATTGGATATTACCAAGGTTCTTACAATTTTCAGCCTTTATTTATTTATTTATTCATGTATTTATTCAGCATGGAAAATTATCTCTCTCCAAAGACCATGTGCACATTTACACTGGTCTATTAAGAGAAGGTTGTTGCAGAAAAAAGTGAATTTTAATTATCTTGTATTTTATGGAAATCTTTAAAAATCTGCTTAAAACAAGTAAAAAAATACATTAGAAAAACCACAAGAGCATTAAATGACCAAATATATCCATTATTTAACTAAAGACAGCAGCTGAACTTAGGAGTTGAAAGTTGAACTTGACATTCACTGAGCCACCCTGGCTACACTGATAGAGCACCATACAACAACAACAAGGCGATTTAGGCTTTAAGACAAGATATCAAATAATATAAACAAACAAGATTTTAAAAGAGTGCAACAATGTAGAAGATTAAAAAAAAAAGTTGAAATAGCATAATGAATATCCCAGTGCAGTTACAGTGCAGTACAAGATTTGTGTGAATAATCCCCAAATTTGATTTTAATGAAAAGCTATGGCAAACAGAAACATTTAAAGCTTTGATTTTAAAAGAACTAAGGTCTGGAGCAGGCCTCGTGTTTTCTGGGAGTCTGTTTCAAGTATCTGAGCTACAGTATGTGGTGCAGAGTTCTTGTTGTTTCATGTTTAGACAAGATAGATTTGGAGTAAAAATGTGTTTTTTTTCTTACAAGAAATCTGTTGTTTCAAAACAGAGGAACACTTCGCACATCTACCCAGTGAGGCAGGTGCGTAGGAGCAGGATGAATGGATCCGAAGTAGCAACTAAAAAATCCCTAGACAATGAGCCTGATGAAGGTCTAGTAAACAAAAAAATAAATAGTTTATTGCAAATTAGATTGTGTCCAGGTTAAGAAATATTTAGTTATTATTGTATATTGTTTTTTCCTAAATATGCATGGTTCTACTGCTGTAATTTCACAAACCTTTTCTTTAAGTCAATACTATGATTTAAATTTAATCAGTAATTAACATCCGATTTTTTTCAGTTAGAGTTTAATTGAGGTCTCAAAAAAGTATTTGGGAATGTTGTGACTTCTTTACATAAAAGTTATATTATTTTTTAGAGGTGCTAATCTAAAAAAAACAACAACAAAAAAACCCACCACTGAACTTTTTCAACTCTCCTTTCATGTAGAAAACATGTCTGGAAGGCAGTCCCAGACACTGATTGCGTAATAAACTGCTGCCTTAGTAAATCACACACTAATTACACACAGATTGTGGAAGCACAAATTGAATGAAAAGATGCAGCCCAAATTCCATCTGTGCTTTTATGTACGTAAATCAGGCACTTCCACCAACAGACACATCACGTACATGCTCTCTGGTCTATTCCTCTCGTTCTGGCGCACACAGAGAGCCCTGCCCAGTGGCAGTGCAAATCTTACTGCAGATAACATCATGTAGTGCTAAGTAGTGCTAACAAGGCAGCCTGTTGTTGTCAGCATATTAACTGTCCCTAATACATTATCATGGGAGATCATATGCTTCTCTCTGCTATCCAGGTCTCAAATGTGCAAAAAAAAAAGTCTATTGTAACAAAGAATAAATCTTCACTCCAGACATATAATTTACCAAGATCATACTTGTCTGTGGGAGAGCAGGAAAAACATTTACTACTCCACCGTGCTGGTATTTGTGGTCGGGGGCTCTTGAGACATAATTATCCTTTCAGTTTGAGACGTCTGAGATGAGGAAGTAAACTCAGGAAAATTGCCCTGTCTTCTCCAGCTCTCACAAAAGCTTGGGGGCTCTAAAAACCCTGTTTTTTGATATGACAAACAATTCTGCCATCAAGTTCTTAAACTTTGCCATCTTGGAATTTATTCATTATTTTTGTAGAGTTAAAAACTGAAAGCCTAAATATCTCATGAGTTGAGTTGGGGATGTGGGGGAGAGGGTGGGAAGAATTTAAAATTGAATTTTGTTTTTTACTCTTAGTTCATTTATACTTTCACATTAATTCAACCGAGTGCTTCGATTTTCTGGTCTTAATTTATTTAGTCCTTCATCAAAAGTATGTCTCATTGGTCGAGCAGTATATACTGTGTAGTCACTGAGAAAGTATGGGGTTGTAATAGGTGTGAGGACAAAGCTGTGACACGACACAAAATTGGACAGAAGAGAAAAATCAGCCTTAGAGCAAATAAAATGGAGGCAAATAAAAGGCAGAATATCTCACTTTTAAACAAAGTGACCATTTGTGAACTTGTTTCACTCTTAGCAGAATAAATTCTTGTCCAGGTCAGACTTTAATGTTAAGTAGAGTTTATTTGACATTTATGCTAATATAAAGATGTCTCAACTATGGTGAGCTTGCATGGCCAATGTTAAAGTTAAAATCTTATCAGTTTACCTTAAACATTAGTGACACTTCTCGATGGGCGGGACTGGCATACACTGCTCCCAGGATGACAAAATTAATGGTTAAACTGATGTGTCATATAGATTATAGTGGCTCTCAGCTGGCGTGCTGGCAGCTGGCGATACACTGATGTAATTTCCAAAGAACATGATCAAAGGAAAGTGTAAAACTCCAGATTTGAATTATCTCCTTTAAATGATCTAACGGCACATCTCCTCAGAGATAACATCATTTTCCTCTGCCAAAAGCTCTGTATATGTCTATTTTATATCCTCTTAGATGAGCGTACGTGTCATTTTCCTGTGGTTTTGTCATTTTTGCATCTCGTGCCAGTATCTAATGGCACCAGCAAGAGTGAGAACCATGGGATTATGACAAAAAAAAAAAAAAAATCCAGACGTCATAGCACACAGTTTGCCTTTACTTTGTCTTATCTGATATGGTCTGAATGCACGATGGGACTGGTCTTGCTGTCCTGCTGGGTTCTTCACTAAAACACTGTGCCCTAAATTGTCCTAGATTTGGACGAAGTTCAAAATACCTGATTAGAATATCAATCTGCATCAAACTAAAGAGGTGTGTTTGACGAGATATTCTTTTTGCAAATTACAATACATGTTCAAGATGGCATTGCTGCAAGAATTCAGACATCTCCCAGTTGGGAAATAAAAATCTATACTGTAGACTGGTACATAAAGGAGACAACAGAATTTTCACTCAATTCAAACAAGATTCACAGAGCAGGTGTGAAGAAATCGAGAAAATGCATGTTCGCCATCAGAAGTGCTGCACTGAATGTGTGAGAAACAACAGTCACAAAATGGAAAGGGAAGATTAATCTCAGTGTGTCTGGTGATGATGTGGTGATGAAAAGCCCTGAAAATTTTTTTTTCTCATGACCTTGAGTCGAGATCTTCAAAAGACTTGTCACTGGCTGTGTCTCTCATCTCTTAACATTTCTTTGTAAAGAACACAATAGGAAAGAAACTGCTTGCACTCCTTTTAAAAGAAATTATTGATTGCATCCATTTCTCTCTCTCTCTCCTCCTCACAGCTCCTTCCAGACTGATGACGATGATGAGGTGTCTAACAAGACGTGGGTGCTGACTCCCAAAGTGTACGAGAGTGACGTCACACACATCCTAAATAGCCTACTAGATGGATATGACAACAAACTCAGACCTGACATCGGAGGTGGGCGCTGATTTTTCACAGATGATCCGTTTAGTCACAGAATCACAAAGAAACACAACCCACGATTATGGGCAACATTTGCCCAAAATGTGTGCATAAATGGCACTTAGGAATACTGGAACAGCCGCTTCTCCATAGCTGCCATTAGTCCCTCCATCATAGGATGCTGATTGGTCTAAAGCACTGCGGTTTGGCCACAAGCGAATGGCTTGAAGCATTACTTGATTGGCTGGATGTTGGTTCGATTTGAGACAGAATCTACTGCCTATCCTGGATGTTGACACAGAATTTTTGACTCAAATTTTGGGATCTGAATTTGGCCTGTTGAATTTGAACAACTTGAATATCTATGCATTGAATTTTTCATTCTGAACAAAATTCACTGGCTTTACAATTTCAAAATCTGGGGGGACAGATCTACTTCCATAGAAGTCTGGAAAGCCCCATGAGAACTCCAGCTGCCTTGCAAGGTTAGACTAGATCATTACCTGTAGGTAGTTAACATCGATGCTGCTAGTTACTTGCAAAAGGGCCAAAACGAAATGTGTTTGTTTTGGATTCGAAACTGGATTAAGATTTGATCAAATGCTCCACACCACCCTAGTCACAGGAATGGTACATCTGATCTGTTCGCTCTTAAATCTTATGTTTGGTTTGTTTGAAAGTGACATTTTGAAAAGCATTCATCATTTATGTAAATCTGAGGACACAAAACGCAAAGTGTAGGATTTAGACTGGACTTGGGACTGCACAGCTGAGACTTCCTCGTTACCTGCTCCACCTCTGGTGGTAGCTGGTGATAATGTTAGTCATGCCATCTGATGCATATTTTAATATTACTGCTGCACATTGTAAAGTAAAAAAAAAAAAAAAGGAAAAAAATGACAGAAGGCCGGCCGTACAGTAGCTGGATGCCCCGTGCAGAGATTTAATATACACAGCATACAGCTCATTATTACACTGGGCAGCAAAATGTGTCTGCCGCTGTCCATTCTATGTGTGTGTGTGCATGTGTGTGTTTGTGCTGCGTGTTGACAGGCAGCCAGGCTTATTATAAAGTGTGTGTACCTGTGTTTACGGACATGCATGTGCGACGGTCGGGATAGCAGTCTGTCAGAGTCCTGCAAGCCTTCTCTTTTCAATGTAGACAAGTAGCACTCCCTTCACTTTGACAGACAGCTGGGCAGGGCTCCCTTGTCTACACAAGTGCACATATATCTTAAAGCCTGTCACGTCCAACTGCAAAGCGTAGAGTGCAGAGATTTTGGGGAGCCCTGAATACTTGATTTCGTGGATTGGTGTTCCAGGGAAAACTGGTTTAAGTCAGAATCTGTCGCATACTCTTAGAGAATGATAAAGATGTACCACTCTGTATGCTCAGTGAATTGCCTCTCCATCGACTGTAGTGCTCATGCTGGACCGGGGGCCACCGGGTAGTGCTGTATTCGAGCTGCAAACGTTGAGGCTAATTCTCCCTCAGTCTTATCAGCCTATATCAGAGAGTTACAGTTAAGACATTTTACATTTGTCTTGTTTGCCTAAATTAAGTTTGGTGTCTTGTGGTAGGGTATACCCACGGGAAGAGAGAAATGTACAACCTGGACCCTAAAGCGCAGCAGAAAATGTTAACACCTTTTCTGGTATCTGTAACAGAACAAGTGAACACACACAGATGAGCCACCTTAAAATGGAATGTTCTGTGCAGTTAATGTTACAGGATCTCAGAGGATTAAATGTGTTTATAAGCCACCAACGTGCAAACTTTCCATATGAAGCTTCTTTTTCTGTTATTGTTTTGTTTTTTCCTGTTTTCTACCAGTTTGGAAAACACTGTGGTTTTCTCCACTGTTCACTCCACTGCTGCCTTAAGGACAGTAGTATATGTATTCATGTATTAATGTGATTCCCCTCAGATTCCAGCCCCCTCTGACCTAATGCAGCTTTATAGCATTAACCAATGAACCGACTGAAATGATGGCACAAGATGAAAGCAGCTGAGTAACAGGGGTGTATATAGTAAATCCCTCACACTCAACTGCTTCCATGGTTTTTTCCCATATACTGTACAATAAGTGCAATGCGACACATAAATGTGACACATTTCGCGAAGGGCATCATCTTTATTCTTTCGACTTCAGAAGTGGGCTTTTGCTGTAAATTGAGGAGCAGTTCAGATCTGCTTTGAGGTGCAGCTTCAACCCGGAGAGCTGCTGCGTAGCCGGGCGGCTGGCTGCCACCGTCTTAACCATCATCTTCAAACGCGCTATGATCTCGCTCCTTCAGCGTTGGTCCTCCAGCTGCTGCCAAGTTACACAGCTACAGAGGGGTTATAATTAGCTGGCTATACTGTCATCTGAGCCACTAACCAATCAACCAACCGACCGACCAAACCAAAGGCGAGGCGAAGTTTCTCCTCCGCTCCTCAGAGCACTGAAATGCTGCGGATTTAGATTCATCGCTGATTGTGCTACGGTTCCCCTTTGAAGTCCATTGTGGTGCTCATTTATTTTTAATGCCCCTGCAGTCTACTCTACTGTACATATGAAAACTGAAGCAAATGGAACTGGGACATTGAGAGAGAAGGAATTTGAAAATCCTTCATTCCTAATTCATAATAGACGTGGCATTGATCAAGGTCATTGCCTTCTAGAAAACAGACTGTTTCATAGCATTCACAAGGGCATACAGTTATTGTGCAGTGAGTTTAATGAATTTAACCAACAGGTTTAAGTGATTTGGTAATGCATGCCGATGCATTTGGTCACTTGGAGTCTGTGAGCTAATTTGATCAGCCTTTTACCAGAATGCCTGTGGTGGGTGTATTGGCATGTATTATGTTGTCTCAGACAGCAAGTTAGAGAATTGAGCACAGTCACTATGTTCACTGGCATGTTGCAGTGATGTTTCCTTGGCACCTGTTTGTGCATTAATGGGAGACATACACTTTCCTGTTGGCTGTATTAAATAAGATAATTCATTTTGTCTATATCTTCTAATCATGTTGTGCCCACGACGTTATATGTGATTTTGCTAATAATCCAATCCAGGGTTATATATTTTGTGCATTGGATTTTCAGTCTTTATTATTTCTAATGACGCCAGTGTAATAACATGCAGTATTATTCTTAGCCTAATTCTTGAGAACTATGTGAGAAGTTTAAGAGCGTTAAGAGCGCCGTGTGTGATTACATGTGTTTGTTCATGCATGTGCATGTATGTGTGCGGGGGGGGGGGGTGCAATGTACATTCATGTATGCCTAGGAGTGACATGAAAAATGGATGCAAACCTGCACTCACTCCCTCTGTCTATCTCTCACACTCACTATAGCTTTTGCATCAAGGCTCGAGGCCGCGCGAGTCTTAACCTGACTCTGCTCTTAGACGTAATGTCCACTCATCCATAAACATGCACATTAGATAGCAGAAAGTGCAGAAGCTGATCCAGGCCCGGCGCAAGAAGATCTGACAGAGCATGGAGGTTCATTTGACACCAAGCTGTCCGGCTTCCTCAACCATACTCTGTTTGACATCTGGCCGTCCATCTCGCTAAACCGACACAGGCAGCAGACACCGAGAGGCGCAATGCATGGCGGTGGACAGATGTACACATGCAGGTGCACAAGCAGAGATAATTCATTTATATACACAAAGGCATACATGCAACTGATTGCCCATGCACAAGTTTCTTTAAAATAAATTACCCTCAATTAAAACCTAGACATCTAATTGTTTCTGCTGTAGCTGCTGATCCAATGTTGCGCGGTGCATTTGTTTCCTGATCACTTTTTTGGGCTAAAAATTTTGAATTTTTCCTCAAATCTTGTCAAGTAAGAATATTTATGAAGCACTTTCAACCAACAAGTGCATCTCTGTGTGAGAGCAAGGCGAACGCCGGCAGGTCTGTGAGAAAAGAGAGTAAATGATTCGCTATCAAGAGGAGCTCACAGGCCTCAAGCATGGAGGGACAGGAAGAGGGATGGATGGGATGTTGCACAGGGCACAAAGGTTTTCTGGTAAATGGGTCAGGAGTTTGGCTGTAAATACAGACAAAGTGTGCGGTTTATTGGCAGGAAGCCTGTTTGAGGAGGGAGTCTCATCGCAGACAAGGGAAAATCTGAGCTAGGATTCTATTTCATAAGAGCTATCCCATGTATCCTGAACCTGGTGAAGTCCTCATAAAGTAACACAGTGTTGTAAATTTAAAATGAGATCATTTGATTGAAGTAAATGATTGTAGAGTCCAAACCTCAATCCTTGTTTTTTTCTATGGGATGACTGTGTCTTTTGACAAAAAGATGAAATAGATGTCAATATGTTATATCTATGAAAATCAATGTTTTCCTGAAGATCAAAATAGCAACATTGTTTGTTTTTTTCTGTTTTTTTATATTTTTGTAATAAAAAGTATACTGACACATTATTCCAATATGTTATAAAAACCACTAGGTTTGTACCAGTGTATTGGCTTGATATTTTGTGCATATTTTGTGCAGACAGGTTACTATGTATTCCCTGAAGAGTCGGTTGTATTGTATTAGATATATATTGTTTGTCCCCATTAGAAGACCTTTGAAGCATTTTTTACCCAGTGTTTATCTCTTCAGTGAACTTAAAGCCGACCGTAAGCAGGAAATTCAGCACTTTGTTTTGCCTGTCTACCAAGGTGTTTAAGACAACATTTACTGTAATATGTTTATCTACTGACAACTACCTCAGCAGTGATCTTTTCCAGCACCTTTGTATCCACACATTCACAGGGGTGTTATTTTCTTATTCTTCAATGACGATGATGATGATGATGATGATACAGACAAAACACCTTCCTAACTAACTTGTGTAAGTGCATGACAGATAATTCCTCATCTCCAAATTGGATTTCCCTGTGCTTCTTCGCAGTCAAACCGACAGTGATCCACACAGACATGTTTGTCAACAGCATCGGCCCAGTAAATGCCATCAATATGGTGAGTAATACTGGAATTTGATGTTAATTATGTGCCATTGTTGTTATTAATAGCCAGCCTGATAACTAAAGGAGGATATAACTATGTCCTTGGTTTGCCTTCATCCTCAGGGAGGTGAGAGTATAAAGATCCAGAGAGTAGCTCTCCTCTCTGGGGCTGGCAGGGATTCAGTGTCTTGCTCAAGCACACCTCAGCAGGGCAGATGCTTGCTGTCATGGCGGATCGCCTGCTGCACCTAATCACCATGCTGCCCCACTGCCCTTGTAGTGTAGCAGCACAATGCAGGTGTCAATCAGCTACTTAACTACCGCACTGGCCTGTGCACTACAGTGGATGAATGCGGCCCATCTCACGCATCTGACTGCATTAAACTAATCTAATATTGAATTAGAATACTGACTAACCGCCACGTTGCTCAGCACATGAGCCAGATTCTCAAAGCAGCATATTTGCAAATGGCTGTGTACGCGCTGGCAAATCTTGAGGTGTCCTTACGTCGTACTTGCCAAGACTTGCATCAGCTACAATCTGAGATGTCACCTGTTCAAGGCCTCTGCGGTTTGTTCAAAAAGATAAAACAATGTGTGATTTTTCCTTGGATCCGGTTTGATTTTTTAGATTTTTCTTTTAGGCTTTTTGATCATTTCTTTCTGTTGCTATTGTGTAATGGTTGCA
Organism: Seriola aureovittata; assembly: GCF_021018895.1. Classification (NCBI taxonomy): domain Eukaryota; kingdom Metazoa; phylum Chordata; class Actinopteri; order Carangiformes; family Carangidae; genus Seriola; species Seriola aureovittata. The sequence continues at coordinate 10,726,685 of NC_079378.1, read as the reverse complement.
GTTGAAGTTTATTTATCTTCACCAGCTGCATTGTTAGTTATTTAAAGATTTGTGTTTGTTAAAATGTGCAAATTAACGCTTTTTATTTCTTATAAATCCTTTATAAGAACAATGTATTTTTTAATACAACTAAAGCCAAGTCTGTGTAGCCTTTGTTATATTGCTAGTTCAAAGATCACATCAGTTTCAGCAAATTTGAGTGGGAGAAATGGTTATTTGTACATTGTCTGCTTCCAACAAAACCATATTAGTGTATTCCTATTAATAAAAATCCTTTTAAGTGTTGGAAATGCTGAATTTAAGCATCAGATTCACATAGGAAGACATCTCCATCTTGCTTTTCAATTACGACTGGTAAAGTTACAAATAACACAACACCAACTGGAGTAGAATATGTAGCTGTCATGCTGCAGTGATGAATAAAATAGGGCAGGACTGTGTATCTGATAGTGGTGAGGGAAATGGTTTGTAGGAGAGAAAGAAAGAATTATAAATTGACATCTTGCGAAAACTCACATCAGCATTGTTTTATGTGTCATTGTTTTTCCGTTGCACGTCCCTGCTGAGAACCCACTTCTATTGTAATTCTGCAGAGGAGTCTGGCTCTACATGGTGGTGGCGTTACATTTCACTTAGTCTTAGCTAAAAACACCCACTCCCAATAACTGCAGTCACAGTGAAGCTGGAGGAGACTCATCGATGGGATCAGTTAGAGAATGCGTTTGTGCTCGCATTAGGAAGTCTGCTTGCATGGATGGGCGTGTGTGTGTGTGTGGCGAGGGTATTCTGATGACATGAAAGGTTGACTGATTGCTTCGCATTTATATGTAATCAGTATGGTCGGGCCAGTGTGTTTACACCGTGACATGACAAATGTGGCGGAGTTGGTAGATTTTCTGAAGAGCAGAGACTGAGACTGATGGTGCGGGGGTGTGCTTCTGAGCATGAGCACAATTTTGAATTCTTAATTATGCGTTAGGAATCTTTGAAATATGGCAAAGTTGCAACTCGTGTGAGTGTGAGAGAGGGGGACAGTATGGGAGAGACTAATAAAGAAAGAAAAGAGAGAGAGAGAGAGAGAGAGAGAGTGAAAGATCAAGGTTTAAAGAAAAAAAGGAATCAGAAATTGATGCTTTGTAGCCACTAGAGATGAGCAGCTCTTAGCTGTTCTTAGATGTGTGCAACTGTTTGAATTGAAAGAAGTGTGATTCTGTGATAGATCCCAGAGTATATATAGGTTAAAGAAAAAAAAAAAAAGATGTTTATCCCACTCAGCAGGGCCCAGATGAAGATCCTAAGGCATTCAATCTTTCTCTCATCACTGGATTTGAACTGTCTATCTGTCCTTTGTGAAAGAAATGATGCTGCAAGGATGGGAACATTGCCTAGTGAAAATGTCTTTCAAATCTCGTTTAGCACTCTTTGGCGTGGATTTTGGCTTTATTGTTGGGCTAAGCTTCGTCAAAAAGTTAATGCCTCTATGCCCTCTTGCTCAGAAATCCCCAAGTTTTTTCTTTTTTTTTTCCTCTCGTGAACCTCAGGGCTCAACCCATTCCAACCTACAAAATAAATAAGAAAAACCGATAGCGCCTTCAGTCACTGCCTCTCCTTCCCCATCTCGCATTAGCATACATCTCACCTGCGCTCCTGGCTCAGCTTCAACTCTGCCCGTGCCTCCGTCACCTATGTTTTCATCCCTCATGTGTATGTTATAACTCAGCTCTCACAAGGACTGAATGGCAGACAGAAGGTTTTGTTAGGCTCAGGACAAAGAGTCGCCGATACGGCAGGTTATGAGGTTAGACAATACTTGAGCCAAACAATAGGAATTATTAATTGCCTTGTTGAACATTTAATTTTCAGGCTGAGAATGTCAGGACGGTCTTTTTAAACAGAACTCTTTAGTAGTGACAAAAGGACTTCTTGGCCTGAATAGACACCATTCTATCATTGAGTTTCCACTGGCAGAGAAAAGCTCCCTTCAGACGGGAGAAACAGAGGAGTGCTGTTGGAGATCACATTTTGATTTAATCTCTTTGCATCTCACATCTCATTGGTGACAGCACTGGTTCCAAACAATACTGTTTTACTTAAAACATAAGAATTTGGGGTGAAACTGTGTTTTATCTGTCGTCAGGAATACACCATCGACATCTTTTTTGCCCAGACCTGGTATGACAGAAGATTAAAATTCAACAGCACGATGAAGGTTCTGCGTCTCAACAGCAACATGGTCGGGAAGATCTGGATCCCGGACACTTTTTTCCGTAACTCGAAGAAGGCCGACGCTCACTGGATCACCACACCCAATCGCATGCTTCGAATCTGGAATGATGGTCGAATACTCTACACCCTCAGGTAAAACATCATGGATGCCTGGTATGAGATATTAGCAACAGCGATGATTCTCATTTATTTGTGACTCATGGCTTGATTGACTGTACGACTGAGTGGTTGTATTTTCCAAATTACCAGTTGTCACTACGATCACATTGAAAGATTCAATCGTTAGTAGTCATTATCTCTGCAATTTTGCATTCTGTTTTACTGCTGTTTGTCTGATCCAAAACATAAAAGAAGATGCTTCTGATTACACATTTTGTGGGGTAAAAAAAAGCTTCTTTCTCTGTAAGAATGATAGCTGATAGATAATGGAGAGTTCAAGATCTATTTACATTCTAGTGCTGTCAACTGAACAAAGCAGAAAACAATAGATAAGAGTGAAAATACTGTACTGCAGTCTTGTCTAAAAAAAAAACAAAAAAAAAACAAAAAACAAAAAGGTCAAAGATGGAGTAACAGCTCATTTATGCTCCCTTAAACTACAAGGATATATACGACCATTTCAAAGGACATAACTGTCACTACCCACATACTTCAATGCCTCAATTACATTGGCATGGATGTTAGGCAATACATTCACAAGGGGACAGCTCAGAGTCAAATGATTCTGACAACAACAAACGCGGTGACGGTGGAGGAAGTCATAATACTTTACCTTTTAAGAAAGAGGCAAAAGAGGAGGTGGCGGTGTAGACGACAGTGGTCTGATAGGTTACTAAATAAATTGCTAAACCTCTTCAAAAACACAAACACTTCAAAAAGTTATGCCATTTTTTGAACTGTTTTTGTCGTGTCCCACGGTGGTGTCTTGCTTGAACTATTGGTACATCCCTACGCGTTCAGAAAACGTGCAGGAAATACAGACAAAATGAACGCAGAGTATGGACAGAACTCTCCGTTCACATCTGTATACATATCCGAGCATCCGACATAAGCCGAGCATAAACTAATAACTGTGGCAGTGTTACAATTTTATTTGTACTATTATAAGTTTTTTGCCACTAAGCTGCTTCTTGCTCTTCCTGGAGTCCATCACAGCGAGCAACAAGCAAAGCGTGTACTATAGAAAGCATTCTCAAGTACCCGACCGTTTATGGCCCCTCTACATAAATGATTTATGATACTGATTATCCTGAACAGGCCTGGGGCAGTCTTAAATTTCAGCATTTTAAAATTGACATTAATTAGCATGCAGGAAATCTGTCTTACCAAATGAGGCAGGAAGCTGTTATGTGACAAGGGAACACTGGAACTACATTGCCCTAAACGGATGCTTTAAGGTGCTCCTGCATAGAGATCACTTTCAAATTTTCCTTCCATATTCTTTCAGCGGTTTGAGTGTCTCGAAGTGCTCTGAAAGATTTTGTAATTAAACAAATACTACACTAATTATAAATACTGCTATATTGTCTAATGACCCATTCTTTCCTGAAGATCTGGAGACTGAAAGATTGCAGTAGGCCAACAGTTACTGCTCTGATGGGCTAGATTTACTGGATGATGGTTGCCTTTTTAACTACACACTGTTTGTCAGGGCGAAACAGATGAGACTAACAAGAAATATGTGAGGTGTGTAAAACAGGAGGATGGATTAAAGGGAAATATTAATTGTCCTTATTATTATGTTTTGTATGCCATCATAAATACAGTGGACGTTTATACCGACACCACAATATATCATCAGTGGTAATAAGAGAAAGTGAACTCCTCTGGACTCAATCAAGCCGTGATGGATGTTCTCCTGTGCAGAACACTACCCCTCCACTTCATTAATTTGTTAAGGAACTCTGAATTTAACCACTGGTTAATTAGGATGACCGCCGTGATTCGGAGGACAATGATACATGACAATAGCGAGTGCATGGATGGGTAAAGTCATTTAAGGTCATTCTCTCATTAAAGGGAAGTTTAATGACTTTGCCTTCAAACTCCCTCAAGTGTGAAAACAGGAGATGCGTGTGATGCTGTGAAAAACATCAATTTGGTGTAGGGAAATTTTAATTAATGATGCCTGGTGTTCATACTGATAAGGTTAGGGGTTTAATTCTGACTTTTCCAACACAATCTTTAGAGTAAACAAACTGCATTTGTAATAGACTGGTTGGAATATGTCTTCACACGTGCACACTTTACTATTTGTTGTTGTTTTTGTTTTTGTTTTTTATTACAGTAACTGAGTCAGTGGATCCAAATGTTGTGTCTCTGCAGGTTGACCATCGATGCCGAGTGCCAGCTTAAACTGAACAACTTCCCAATGGATGAGCACTCGTGTCCCCTGGAGTTTTCAAGCTGTAAGTTTGGCCATATGCTGATGCCCTACTGTCTTACCCCTCCCTCTATTCCTCTGTTCCATCTCAAAGACAGACACACACACACACACACACACACACACACACACACACACACACACACACACACATTATGGCCATGAGTAAGCAACATATGAGCCTAACAAAGACATTAAAGGTACAATTATGCAACAGGCCAAACCAATGAATTCAAGCTGCAGTCGTCATAGTACTCATCTCTTTCACAGCACAAAAACAACTGGATGAGTCATATGTGTATTCAGGTTTAACAGAATGGTGCACATATGAAAGTATATATGCAATTACAATAGGAACAGAATACGTTAGACAGTTCTACCAGTATGTAGTCAGGCAACATAATATGAAAGATATGAACAAAAACATTTGTTAATCCATTGGTTCATTAATTCATAGTTGGCATTCAGTAAAGGGATTTAATAATGGATGTCTCATTTCCAACTCGACCAAAGGCAAAGAGGTGATTGATTTTCCTGCACTTTGTCAATACTGTTCGAAAAGACATTTCAAAAAGTGACACGAGTCCAAATGAGCCAGTGCCTCCGTGTGAGTATTGGGGGGGGGGCAAGTTATGCTAATGAGGCTGCTATGGATCTACAGAGAGATGCACCATGGGATATTCTCTAGAGAGAATGCTTCCTAAATAGCTCCAGAGCAACAAGAAAGAGAAACCAGGGGGGTAGCAGGCCTAAAAATGGAACAGAGGCGTTCATTTAAATTTGATGAAAGCCATGGATGTTTTCAGAAGTTTGAAAATCGCTTGATGTACAGTACATGAGCTCAATCTCAGCAGCAGCAGGCGGGCAGCGTGCAGCAATTCATCACGCGGCATATTTTCTCAACACGTGCCACAAAGCAAGAAAGCACGGTACATATTCCAGCGCAGCCTCTTCTGCAGTGGTTTTCGACTGTGTGGCTACATCACACTTCGTCCAGTTGGACATATACAGATAACGCATACCATTTCAGTTCACGATCATTTAAATATATCAAATACTGTTTCAACTGAACCAAGAATACAAGTGAATTCATGACAATGAGCTCCAGAAACATTCCAGATTTCCAAACAAGACACTGAATCAATTATTTGTCCCGGACACATTGGCAGCGCAGGAGCAGACTGGCAAATGTGCCCCTGCTACTGTGAGGTCCAGCATTACTGGATGTCTGAGAGCACTTTACTCATGAAGCCATTTAAAGTCTGCGCTGAGGAAAGTTCATGTGCATTATTCAGGCCACTCCCTCGTTGGCTACACACAGCGCACCGCTAGAGTGAAAAAGACACTAGACTGAAATCTAAAGAGAACTGGCAGAAGACTTTAACAGCTGTGCTGAGGTGAACATTTAGTCACATCCATTCACACGATAAGGAGCCCATTTCTAAATGCAACTTATCATTTGTTTAAAATATGCTTATCTGTACCTGTTTTCAACTTTAGCTCCTAGGCAGAAATTCAATAGCAAAGAATATGATTTGATTATGAAAATGCATCTGCTCATAAGTGAATCAGTATCAGACAAGTGTGATTACTGCTGTGTCTCTCCCGACCGGAGAGCCAGCCTCTTGATGTAATAAAACTGCTGAAATCCGACTCATAGCCAGCCGCGCATCACACTTGTAATCTTTGCTTTTAAATTTTTCTGAAAAAATTTTTTTTTTTCTCCCCACAGTTGGATGAGATGCTTTGTCAACATTTTGTGCAGGAGTTTATTATATAAGGGTTCTTTCATGAATCAGTTTATTTGCAAGGTAGCCCCCACTTGAGCTGGGTATGGATTACTCTGAAATAAAACAGGCTGCTCCATGTTTCATATTGAACAGCCTTGCTTTATATAGCAAAGAGCATATTTAAGCAGTCTTAAGATATTTCCGAAAAGGGAGGAAGATCGGTCTTTGGAAAGCACTGTGTCATTTTTTTTTTTTCACCGAGCCTCTCTCCTCTGAGTTTCAGCTAAGCTCCATGTCATGCTAACTCTGTTCTCTCTTGTTCAGATGGCTACCCCAGGGAGGAGATTGTGTACAAGTGGAAAAGGAGCTCAGTGGAGGTCGGGGACATTCGCTCCTGGAGGCTCTACCAGTTCTCCTTTGTCGGCCTGAGGAACACCTCTGAGATTGTCAGGACTGTCTCAGGTAAGAAAATATTAATATGCAAAATGTGTGTGTGACAGAAGTGATTTGTTGGTCTGCGACAGAATGGGGATTCCATTGGCGCTGCACCACTCAACATTCATGTTTTAATAGCCACGATACACTTTTTAATCTGATGCAGGCAGGAGCGTGCAGGCAGCATCATCCTCATGTAATGAATATAGCGAAATTTCATATATACAATTATGCAGAGCATAATAATGATTATTGTCATTATTATCAGGCTTAACCATGCATGCCATTGCTTCTAAATACGTAATCAAATAAAGTTATCCTTCCTGTTCCAAGTCTGATCTGTAAACAATCACTGTTGCTCTGGTTCATATTTACAACATGACATGATGGGTAATGTTTTTATCCATGTTTGGTTCTCACTGCCTCGAGTGAAATCCATAAGGATGCAGAGTCATTTCCAATTGAAAAGTGTCTTGCTGACAGAGCGAGATAACACATTTATAGCAGCTATGGACTTATTGTAAGAACTATGGCCATTGCTCACTCAGTGCATGCGCTTGAACTTTCTGAGTCTTCTTCATTTTATGTGCGCAAACATTTTTTTTTTTTTTTTTATTGCTCCTCCAGGCGATGGTGCTCCACACTTGAGAGACGGAAAAATATTTTTTTCATTAGACTCAAACTGATGGTTCAAATTGAGATCATTTAAAAGGCAATCATTTTGAATGTGTGGGACAATTGTGACATTTTATCCTTAGTTTTATAGCCACTGCTTTCATAATGGATATGTATTGAACTCTTTCTGAGCCAGGGGGCAACATGACATTTAGTGCAGTCTGTGGCCTCTCCTGCACAATTGTGTTGTCTTGCAAAGTGCAAAAAAATCACAGCATATGTTATTGTAAAACACCACTAAATAGTGGAATAGCGATTGTAGTTAATACTATTATCATAATTTGTCTTTTCTGCTCCATATTTTCTTCTATCCTAAAGATTAAAAAGTTGCTAATCTATTATATCTGAGTCAACTGCCCTTCATGGCATTATCTAACAAGGGTGGATGACCTTAGAGAAGAATTAAATAACACAGATGAAGAACATGTGCATCACACACACACTGTTTTCATTGTGTACTGGCTGGATTCCGTTCAGAAAAGATGCATGAATATAAATTGTTTGCTTGAGGAAGAACAGCTGCTTTCCCTGGACAGTGCTGATGTTTCAGAGAAGGACCAAAACTGTGTTTGCACGCACATTCTTGTTTGTTTATGTTTATATTCATGAGATGTCAGGAAGTAATGTACAGTATGTGATGTTCTGCGAGGAAATGTATGTTCTCTTCATGCTTGAATCAAAGAAAGCCTGCTGCAGAGACTAACGCTGGCCAGAGCAGGATTCATTCTCTTTAGATGAGCTGCATTATTCAGAGGAACCGACTGAAATTTTTAAAATAATGGTCTCCTATGTATCTATAAGTAAAAGGTCTCCTAAGAAGTCATACCATTTAAATGATGAGAAGGAAATATAGGCATTTTAGCATTTATTTAACTACATGAAAAATAAAACGTTTCCCTAACAACGTCAAGGTCGCAGTCTTTATGAGGTGCCTGTGAAGATTCTCAGTCATCCAGGTCATGGTTACCCAAGAGGAGCTGAGTGGAGGGCAACTGGACTTAACTGAAGACACTTGAAGTCAATCAGAGGTGAAGAAGCCTCTCGGATGAGAGGTGAAACTTCTTCAAGTACCTACAACCAAGTCCAGTCGCCCTCCATTCAACTCTTTTTGGATAACCTTCTCATGAGATATTCAATTATCTGTTATGTATGAGTATTGATCGAGGGAAGATGGAAGTTTTCTGGCTGTTCTCCATCTGTTTAGAATATACTGCAGGCTGTGAGGCTGCAGAGAGGAAAGTCATTGTGTCATGCATGTGGCAGTAGGGTCATTATCCTCGCTATCATTTGCAGATCAGCATGTCTCGTCATTTATAGGCTAGTAGTATACTGCTTCCCTTTCACAATAAGAGCCCGGCCTGTCTTGTGAGACCACAATGCTGTTTAAGTGAGAATGCTGTTCTGTTCTGTATGTGCATGTACATGAATGTTCAGCTTTCTTTGAATGTGGATATGCTACCATTTGGTAGCGGTGGAGCTAATGAGCTGTGCTCTCCCTGTGATGTAAGTTGGAAGTAATATTGTGTTTGGAGTGTCTGCTGAGGGTGTAATAGCTGTTATCCAGTGCTCAAAACTATGACAAAACAACATGAAACTAGGAATATTTGACCACAGTTGACCACAGTATTGGCCCGTGCAATGAAGTTTATTATTTGTTTTTTTTTATTATTATTATTTCAAGTAAAATTTTAACTAAATGTATCAGATACACAGAATGAGAAAATGCTCCGCTTTCAGTGAAGGCCAACAAACCAAGCTCTATCAGTAATACAGAGAAACACACTTGTATGCACAAAGTAGCCATGGCAGTAACTGAATTCACCCAGTCGTTCTGTAATTCGCCACAGTTCAACAGAGTGTCACTGCAGCGTAATGCTCACACATACACAGCTAGAGAGAGTGCTTTTGTCGGTACACTAATGTTGCAAGAGCAAATTCTTTGTCTGGACTGGTGCAAGATGATTAAAATGAATAGGAACTTCTTGTAAATGTTTAGTTTTTTTTTTGTGTTTTAATCAAAACATTTTTCAAGTGACAACATAAAAAGGCGATATGTGTAGGTGGATGAGCTGTAGTGGAGAATTTGCAGCGTCCTCTGACTCTCTCTCTCTGTTCTGGTTCGTTATTTCCACAAACAGCCATCTGCTCGCTTGTCAGAGCAGAGAACCTTGACTGTGGCTGTGAGACCTCTTGTCTCATTTTGCAGTCAGTTTGGGTATCTGACCTGCTTCAAGATTCATGAGCACAACATCTGTCTCATAAAGCAGTCAGTTTGGGCCTTATAATTAGCCAGTCAAGTATTCGCCATGCAGCGGGCAGTAGTTGCTCCTGAAAGGTGTGTAAGATTATGCTGTGTCATCGTCAGCTCCTTTTACGCAGTTTGAGTGTAGTGAAACATTATATCAATAAACAATTGTACTAGTGGATTATGTGTCTGCTTTACTTTTTTGAACGCTGATCACATGATAAATCCATTATTTGACAGTAGAATTGAGCTAAAGCTGCTTTTGAACTGAATGTGTATTGATATTATTGCCTTTAATCTCTCTGCAGTAAATTCAGTAAAAAAAAAAAAAAATGCAGTCATGCTTTCAAATTGGCTTTTTAAATTTCATCCTCTGGTATCCATATTTTTTATTTCATTTTCATTTTAGTGAAATGTGCATTCAACTTTAAAGAAATATGTTGAACTGTTATAATTTATCATATCTGCTGCTATGATAAGTTTTGTTTCCTCATTTTAATTCTGTTATATGATGCAGTTATACCTGTGTAGGGATGCTTGGTCATTATACTGCTGCCGTGTTGACTTTCTGGTCACAGGGAGCTGTAGATTGTATTGTGGTGAGCAGCGAGACTTGTCCTCCAACCAACCAGACAACCCTAGGGTCAAGCTTTTATTTCAGCATCTGCTGTTGTGTTACCGTGCTGCATTGTCCATGAGCAAGACACTCCTGCATGGACACCCTGTCAGCTAAAGGGGTTGTGTGTCTTTGTCCTGCCTGGAAGGTTATTGTTCGTGACAGTTATTCTTTTAAAAATCTTTTGACATTATTTCCATTCAAGCACGATGCATATAATCAACATCAGTTAAACTGACTTGAAATGGGTTCAGGTGAGGCAACGGAGGAGCGAGTTATGGTAAGCTAAGCAGACAGGCAGCCAGGTGAATTGGCCTGATCCGGACAATGATGACTGTAGCAAATAGCCAGAGGAAGAGATGCCCTCTCATTGTATCAGACAAGCCAGTCACGCCCAGACTCAACTTGTCACAGTATTACTTGGCGGCATTCATGTATCTGTGCTTGAGTATTTTTTAGATAAAAAAAAAAAGGATGATAAAAAGTGATGCATGATTAAAGAACGGCAGAGTGATATTGTAATGAAAGGGGGCTGGGGGGAGGAGGATGGGAGGGGTGACATGCCATCTGCTGCTCTGATGCAGTTGTGTTGTAGCTTTTTATAAAGGCTATGTCTGTTTTTATTTGGTTTTTCTTCCCTCCCTCAGCCAGTGTCCAAAGGCTTAGTCTCTGAACATGTCACTTCACATCAGGGCTGCCTGTGCTGCCTGGAAGCCTATACCTGCATTTACAAACACAGACACGCGCACACATTTGTATGCACGCACACACACGCTCAGGCCTGGAATTAAAAGAAAAAAAAAGAAAGAAGAGAAAACAAAAACTGCTGCTTATGACAAGCAAGGACCCCTTGAAAGGACACCAGTGGACAGAATAGATAGAAGCGAAAAAAGATTTGAATTTAGGACAGCCAAGGCGCTAGGTACACCGCTAACGTTGCTGTTAAGTTAACTTCAAAGTTAAACCCTCGGTGGCTGGGTTAAGCTTGATGCTGGGAGCTGTGTTCTCACCCATCTGCCAGGCTGGAGTTCAGAGATGATCAGAACATCATAGTGCAGACAGGGACAGAGAGGAAATCAAGAGAAAGGAGGGGAGGGAAGAGGATGAGTGGATGAATGATAGAAAACAGTGGGGCTGGGGTGGGGGGGATGTAGTAAAATGGAAAGGAATGGTAGTTGTGGTATTTTATTGTTCCCACAAAGGAAAATTACAGAGAAAAATCTATGTTAAACATACGGCGCCATCTTACAAAGGTCAAGCATATAAGGATGTGAAACTATGAGCTTTTGTCTGAGGTACAACGGCGGTGCGGCTGCATTAATACATTACAGATGTGTGTTTGATAGATTGAGATAAAGGATAAAGCAAGATGTATTAAGAGGGTGTGGAGCCAAGATGAATGAGTGATTTGTTTTATCAAGAAAAGGGTGATTAGTCTTTTTTGTCTAGAGCCACTGATTAATGTAGCCAGTGTGGTGCATTTACATTAACCATCAAATACTATCGCAGGGATCTCTGCAGCGGATAACCGTCTTCCCAGAACATTAGCGGAATAAATTAGCTCGAGAAAAGCAGCACTTATAGCAGGGCAAAGGGGGTGTGCTCCTTCCTAACATATAGGGAATCAATGCAACTCGCCTCACTTTTCTCAGCAGTGCATCACGGGACGGTTTAAGCAGGACATTATATGGTTAATTTGCTGTCCTTTTAGCTGAACACAAATGTAAGCTATGTGCATTAGCCAGTGGTACATGTCCGTGTGTTTGACAGTAGTCAGAGTGCTTTGGTCTGGGCCTGTGTCCATGAACTAATGCATGCTCCTATGTGTCCATTTGCTTGCATGCACATTTCAGTGTGTGCTCTCTACTGGATATGAGTCTTTTTTTTTTTTTTTATGTATTGAAAGCTATTCTTAGAGTGACCTTCCGAAAGCCATGGCGTGCAGCCCTGTTGTCTGTGTGCGCCCGCCTGTGTGATTCAGTTTGAGTGGAGAAAGCCCAGGGACACATCAGTGGCCCTCTCCCGATTACGGAGCTCCACAGTTTGCAGATGATTCTTTGATGGGGCGAATCTGGAAGCATAGTGGTTGAAAAGAAGTAGCCCGGCAAGAGGAAACAGTCAGCTTAACAAACGAAGACCAATGTGCACAACATACATACATATACACACACACACACACACACACACATATATATATATATATATATATATATATATATATATATATATATATATAAAAACACACTCATGTAAGCATTTAGTCTCTGACATGCCAAAGGATTTCCCTCATGGCAGAAGTGCATAGCTGTTCTATCTTTAGGTCCTTGGTGTTGCGAGTGGGGACCTACCCCATCATTTTATATTCAGCTACATAAACACACTCTTACACACAACTAAAATAGATGCAATTCTGCTGCAACAAACTAATGTTAGGGAGAATCATATGAGAATGAGCCCTGAAGAAGTCCTTAGAATACAAAATGATTTCATGCCAGGGTCGTCCAGTTTCCCCTCCCTTCTTTCTGATATCTCCTCTGGGTCCATATATCTTTTGTATCTGTCTTTGTAGAAGTGAAATCATTGTCATTGAGTCCTTAGATAACATTTAAATTTTGTGTCTGGAGTATGTAAGTATGTAAAAACTGTTCTTTTAAGAAAATCCACTTCAAAAATAGTTGGAACAGTCTCACCATCAATCACCCATTGATGATGTTGTATCAGGTACGCCACATACAGGTTCAATAGCGGACATTCAAAGCACATTGAAGGATGGAAATGCTATAAAAATCCTTGAAAAAAATAACACAAAAAACGATGCCACTGAGACAATAGCACTCGTCACCACCTGCCTGGTTTAATCAAGAAAAGATGGAGGGAGACAAAAACCAATAAAGCCAAAATGCCAATAGTTTTTTTTTATTATTATTATTATTGTTACTGAGACATTGGATCCCTGATCAAATAAAACACCTGTGAAAGTTCAAACATATTGTGTGAAATTATTCCACCTTCCTGCGCATAAATTGCTTTGATGAGTAACACTTCATCCTCAGAATGAAACGCAAGAAGACACAATATGAGTAATATGCAGATAGATGCGGAGTAGGAAAACGTTCAAATATAACTTCATGGTTGTATCATAGGCCTCCTGGCATGTTTAGGTGTAGTAGTAAGTATTTTACTACACTAAGTTTACACCAAGTATTTTAGTGGTGTGTGCATCAAATTCACATAGACTTGAAACTGCAAGTCTCAATATGTTGGTTCAAAATCCCTCTATTAAAGTGTGGGAGGAAAGCTTCACTACAAAGAAAGAAAGGAAGGAAAAGATAACACAATAGGTGCAAAAGTGGTTACCTCTGACCTTATGTGAATAAGAAAACAGCAATTTAATCACAGTAATAATATGTTGCAGCTTTTTATCGGAAGACGATCACTCCATCTTGTTGAAGGAAAAAGGTTAAGAAGCGCCGAAACAATCTATTAGCCGTGGTTGTGACTGTTGCTATAATAGCTGCTCTCTCTAATCTCTCCCTCCCTTCATCCCCCTTTCACTCTCTCTCGCTCTCCGTGCGTTCTCCTTCTTGCTTCTGGGTGATAGTTGTGATGGGCAGGAGTGGGAGGAAAAATGTTCTGACTCAGCCAGAATCCCTCTTTTGTGGAGTTAAATACCAATTTACACTCCTCCCCGTCCCCTCTCCCATCCTCCACACGCACGTCCCAACCCGCCCTGTACACTAACAGTATTCACGTTCACAAGTATGTGCTCTATATAAACCCCCACCCCACCCCCAACTTCACCCCTTCTTCCCTGCTCACTCTCGCGAAAGAGACGATTTTTATTTTGCGTGTCCTACTTTTTTTTTTAACCCCCCCCTTGCTATCTCTCCCTCTCCCACTCTGCCCCCCTCAGCTGACAGTCTAATAAGCCAGTAATTAACACCTGAAAACACGGAATGGTGATAGGCCATAGGAGAAGAGATTGCTTTGGGAAAATAAGGCTCTTGTTTTCCTCCCCATTGACCACCACCTGCATATAAAAGAGCGCCCGTGGTGCACAGCAGAGGAGCACACATTTAGAGGAATAGATTTTCTTTTTCTTTTTTTTTAACTTTGCGATATGTTAGATCGTGAGTCTGCTCTGTGTGCCGAAACAGATGTTTGTTCTGACTATGAAACACACGAAAATATGGATGAAGTCACTGGGTGAAGGTCAAGAAAACAGAATAATATCATAATACAGTGTCATAAGGCACCTCCGATCCATGTAACCTCCTCTACCATTTAATATGTGACTATAACTGTCCTAATAATGATCTTTATCATCTCCTTCAACCACACAAAACCTTTCCACAGCACCACTGCAGTTGCACCGCCAGTTTCGGAAAGATAATCTAGGACACTGGAATACATTGACTACAAAATTAAAGTCATCTAATTTGCAATAGAGAGAAAGAGGGGTGGGGGGTGGGGAGCAAATGCATATAAGTGAGTGAGGTTGTTGTTGTTGTTAGCGCCTGTCTTTGTTTTTTTTTTTATGGGTGAGATGCCGGTAGGCAAAGATGGAGGTCACGAGGCAGAGAGACACCGAAAAAAATAAAAGAAGAGGATGTTCAGCCAATACCAAAACAGGTCAAAGCTGTCACACATGCTGTTTTTGGAGGTTCGTGTCCTTCTTGACTTCTGAAGAACGTCATTCACATTCCAACTGTATGTAACACCGGAAGGTCAGGCTTAAGTTGATGTTGTTGTTCTAAGATTCTGAGAGGGTGAGAGATTTAGTATGGCTGAATGTTTTATTGGATGCTTGGACCAATATTACTGTTCCTGCTGGTGCGGCATTTAACTTTACTGTTGCTCATGTCATTATTCATACTGTCTCTACTGCTGATGGTAATGTTTCTCTTACTGCTACTTTTGGTATTACTGCATCTGTGCAAAATACAGGGCGGATTAATGGATAATGCAAATAATAGTTAGTTGCAGCCCCACTGTGTATTAAGAGTCCACCAGTGGTGGAAGAAGTCAGAGCTTTTGCTCAAGTAGAAATACTTCAATCTAAAATATTTTGATTACAAGTCCTGCATTCAAAATTTTTACGTACGTATTCTAAGTAACTACAGCTGTCAGTGACAGAATCTCCTTGTGAAATGTAGTGGAGGTGAAGTATAAAGTAGCATAAAATAGAAATGCGCAAGTTTACATTTACTCTTATATCTAAAGCGACTTATAAGTGAGGGTCATCACTAAAGCTTCAGAGCAGTAGGAGACCTTGGTGTAAACACTAAGTAGAACTACTACTACTAGTTAAACTGCAAGTACCTCAAATTTGTACTTAAATACAGTATTTGATGTACCCAGTTAAATTCCATGCCCTGAAAAAGACGTGATACAGGCCTAGCAGCATTACTCATGCATTAATATAGCTGCAATACACATGTCCCTGAATAGTAGATAGCGGCTGTTGGAACGTACACAGTATTCAGGTGTTAGACAGTAGCCTACACAGTATTTCTGTAAAAAAGTGTGAAGTTCCTTTTTTTCAGAGAGACACGCATAATGAGGGATTTTAGAAATCTTACAGCTATCATCACAAACTAAATGGAGTTTGTAGATTTACATGCTTTCATTTGCGCGCGCGCGCGCGCACGCACGCACACACACACACACACACACACACACACACACACACACACACACAAATTGAACTTTAACTCTCTTCTTGCTACCCTCTTGGACGGACAGAAAAGGTTTAGAGGCTAAATCAAAGTTCATGCCACTCTGTGGAGCAATTGTTCCCGGACCAAGCCCTCATTGACAAAATTAATCATTATAAAGTTCTTTGCTAGGGTCCCAGATACTCTTCTCACTCAGCTTACTGGCCCCACGTAATATCCTGCAACCCAGGGTTTCAAAGTAATTAGCCATAAGAAATGAGGAGAGTGTCTGTAGAGAGAGTAGTTGTGGAACATTACACATCTGGTTGGTTAATACGCGGCCAATGAGGATACATCTCCAAATTGCAATAATGAATCACAATGACATCGTACAACACATCACCCGGATTCTAGGGGGAAAGCATTAACACAAATAAATGCTTTTTTTTTCTGTTAAAGTCGTTTTACAACTCAGTATTTATATATCACAAATAGCACATGATATTCCCATGCCAAGCCTCGAAAAGAGCACAGTACAACTCATCCGTGCATATTATGCTAATACACGTCACAGATAATATAATGTATCAGGAGCTTATTACAGGGAAGTTTAGCATAGGCTACGGGCGAAATTAAATTTCAAGTCATCTAAGCTTGGACTCTGTTTACTAAGAGGATTAACCTGCCTTGACGCAAATGTGTTACCTTCAGTGAAACTGTCCGTGAATCTGTATGAGGGGATGCATTGTTAGCATTCATGCCGGGTGGCTGGGATCACGTATGAACTCAAGCACATGCAACACATTTGCTTATGAGGTGAGGCTGAATTGAAAATAGTTTTTTAAATATGTTGTATATGTGTGTTTGTCGGGGAGTGATGCTTTGGCAAAGCTTTTGTGAATATCAAGGTGCTTAAAATGAAAACACTACTTATTCTGAGTATGCACAGGCATAAATCAGTGTTGTAGTTTTTGGGTGATTCAGTCAGTATGTTGAATATGATTAATTAGATTTTAAAGCTTAAAACCAGGGATCCAAAACTCTAATCTGTAAAAGCACAAAGCCATTGGCAATGAAATGGGGACTGATTGTCTTGGCTCATGCAGTGTTTGTCTAAGCTTATCCAGCCAATTTAGATTTAAATTACATTATTGCTATTGTAAAGACCAGAACATTCTGCCATTATGACAGAAAAATCATCCTGAAGATATCCTGTAGTACTGACTTTTTCTTTGTGTTTTTTTTTTTGTTTTTTGTTTTTTGTTTTTTTTCTGACTGCACTTACGGTTCATTAAAGTAGACGTTCCAATAAGATGAGATATAGTGACTTAACTGATTCCACTTGGTGAATTTTTGTGCAAAACTCTGACTCAACCTACTCAACCTAAAATAACCATGTCAAATGTCTCGGTTTTGATTGTCCTCCTCGACGAAGTAGTAAGTGACTTTAATCTGCACAGCTCAGTGAGTCAGTGATGCATCAGACCGTTCGTTTAACAGTTCAAACGTTCTGAAATGTCAGATGATAAAATCACAATGTTTATATTCTGACATGGTCATTTGTAAAGAGGGGGCATCTGGGAATTTTTTTTAAAGCATCTTTGAGGATAAACTGTTACTGCTGTGGAGTTTTTGCACTACATCATTTAATATGGCCGGTGCTGTGACATCCTTGCCCTTCAGATGTTCTGTTGGAAGTGCTTTTCAGCCACAGTGGTTGTTACTACTGACACTAACTACTTTCTGACTACTGACTTTCTATTTATTGCAAACAAATTGCCATTCCTGCTGTAACAGTCTGGAAAAGAGACATTCAGTATCCTGCACCAGGCACGTGGAACAGAACAATAAAGGCAAAAGCTTAAATGTTAAAATGGCTATAGCAGAATCATTCTCGTGTTATATTATTAAAAAAGATTTATGCGATGCAAGATTTTACTGAGAACAATAACAAATAGTCAAAATCTTTCTTAAAACATCAAGTCGCCTGTCAAGCCACCTGTTTTTAGCATTTTCCATTCTAAATGTATTTATACATGCACCAATCAACGCTGAACAGAACACCTACCAAGAAGCCTCTGGAAAACTTTTAGTCTTGTTTGCTTATGTGTAGTTTTCTATCACTGCCCCAGCATCATATTCTTTCTTCTTCCTCTCCTTGCTTTGACTTTTTTCCCAAATTAGCCGTGTTTATTTCGAACTGCAGCTCATCTGCCCCTTTTTAAAAGAAGCACAAGTGGAACAAATAAGTCTATTGCCATCAGTGTCGTGACTGTTTAGTGAGGATAAGTCCTGTCACCGGGCCAAAATGATTAGAACGGGGAAGAAAAGAGGTGATATATTAAACATGGGAAGAAAGGAAGGAGTGCGAGAGTTGAATTTTAGAACTCGGAGCTTACGTAATGAGTGTGAATCGCATCTCCGCTCATTGTGTGAGTAAGAAATAATGAGGCCGTTTTTAGACAAGGAGCGAGGTGAGAGAAGTGGCTTCTGAATGCGTTGGCCTTGTTTTTAATTACATGACATGATGGAAATAAACACACTAATGGAGTTTTAAGTCTGAAAACTCTGCAGAGAAATAAAATAATCGCAGCAAAGACTATAATAATATACAACATGTTTATTATCATATGTGTTATATGTTTCGTTTGTGGCAAAAAAGGTGTGGTTTTTTGTTTGTTCGTTTTTTTTTTTTTAATGATGGTACCGACTGGGCAAAGCAAGTAACTGACCCATGGTCTGTGTGGTATTTACTGTGTGGTGACTGTGATATGCGCAACTTTAAACTGAACCATAAGGCGACAACTGCATTTTACTCAGTCTTTAGGCCCTTGTCTTATAAGTGTTATTCAAACAGCAGCGTAGTTTCACAGCATAGAAATATTGGCTGACTTCAGTGATTCTGGGCAAGATGGGTTGAGAGAATGCGTGACAGGGTGAGGGACTCAAAAGGGGGCTTTCGTGCGCCTCGTCCCTCAACTCCTCAGCAGGTAAAATCAGCACTGATAATAGCATGAGACATCATCTTAAAAAATTTAAAAAAAAAAACCTTTAAACTTGCTTTTTCCAACTTTTCTTCACTTTCTGCCATACTCTTCAAATAATGGTAAGGAAAACAGTTTTGGCAGCTTCTTACTACCTGTCATAAATCCTTTAAACAGCCTTGCTCTTGATAATTTGAGAGCTATTACTGTGTCTGAGAGAGGGATAATCATCTATCCCTGTCACAATAAACACAATGTTAACAACAAGGCAATCAAACTGTGTAGACTCCTGTCTGGTGTTTAATCATGCCGCAGTTACTCACCATGACAATGCTGTGCCTTTCTTTTTCTTTTTTCTTTTTTCCCAACGTGACATCATCTTGCCACCCACCGTCGGGTAGGAATAGCTGCAGCAGACTGTGGAGGCAAAAAGGAAAACCATGGTTACTTGCTAATCACTCACATATGGCCCCTAGTCATGTCACAGAAAGTGGCGAGTTAACATTGTTTGTAAGTATTGTTGACCCAAGCAACCAGCCATGGCATAACCCTGGTCATTAGCAAAACTCCTGTCTTTCTCACAATTGCGCACACACACACACACACACACACACACACACACACACACACACACGCACACACACGCACACACACAATTGCATCCGCTGTCACCTCTGATATATATGACCCTTGACAGCAGAGGAGCTCAGTAAGACAGGCTGTCAGCATCTCTGCAATGTGTCTGGCTTGTCTCCCCTCATTGGATGGCCAGCATGTGCCTCAG
The DNA here is from genome assembly GCF_021018895.1 of Seriola aureovittata. Taxonomy (NCBI): domain Eukaryota; kingdom Metazoa; phylum Chordata; class Actinopteri; order Carangiformes; family Carangidae; genus Seriola; species Seriola aureovittata. The sequence continues at coordinate 10,706,950 of NC_079378.1, read as the reverse complement.
GTCTCTCCTGCCCGTCCATATCCACACCAATTTACAGCCTGGCTGCCAACAGAATGATATTCTCATGTGACAGTTTTTTTTTTTTTTCCCTTCCGGACAGAAATCTTGAATTATCATGTTTCATTCCTGTGAACTCCCTTTTGGCTATTCAGCAATAATGTACAGCCACACTGGGATCAACATTCCTCCTCGTAGGCTCAATACTCATCAAGTACAGAATGTTATAACCGTTTTTGTATTCTAATAATAATAAAACATCCATCTATTTATTTCCAGCGTGGTAGAAAGCTCACACTGGAAGAATGATGTCTTTATTCTCCGGCTACTCCGTATGTGTGTGTGTGTGTGTGTGTGTGTGTGTGTGTGTGTGTCTTAATTTTTTTGAGTGTGTTGTCTCTGTGGCTTTTAACAACAAAGCAACACTGTTTTCTGATGAATGATCATCCCCGCCAAGTTTTTATTGCTCTCCGTAGATTACATCAGCTCGTAGTAATGCCAGTGAAATGTGGGAACCTAATGAAAATACTTCAAACCATATCTTAATACAAACAATATTTCTTGCGCTGAAGTACGCATAGATGATTTTTCACACAGCTGTTGTCAGCATTTTTCATTCATGAATTATGAACAGAAAGGAACTGATAGCAATGTAATCATGGCAACAAGATAGAGAGGATTGTAGGAAATAAAACTTTTAGGAACTTTAATAACAAACAGATCTGTATGTGTGTGTGTTCCTGTTACTGGAAAAAATTAGCACATGAAGTTGAGTTGATTGTTAATAAGGACTGAAGCTGCCTGTAGGATCACGGGAGACGTGGGTGCGGCCAGGCCGTGAGATCATCGCATCACGTATGACACCTACTTTATACCCATTGTTGATCCAGAGAGGGAAAAGTCGACCTCAGTGGTAACAGCCTTGAAAAGGAGGGTTGTGTATAGACCCTGCGAAGATGGAGTGTGAACAGTCTTGTGAACACACCCTCGTCTTCTGGCGTTGACAGATGGGGAGTTCTAGCTAAGGTTAGTCCGAGGGCTCCCATTAGGAGGAAGGCAAAGCACGAAAGGCTTGAATGCTTTGATATCGCAGCTGCAGTCTTATGAGAAATAAACAGGCGCCTTTCATCCCACACACACACGCAGGCAGGCATGCATGTGTACACGTCTGATATAAGTGTGCAAACCATCTACCTTGCCTATACAGCACATGTAGAGAGTGTAGAATAAAGCTGCCAAACCCAACGTTTCCTCCCAACTTGAACGAAATGTGCAAAGATTGCAACAGGAAAATCTGAAGCTGAATATGAAGCAATAAGAACCGGGTTCCACTTTTTATTTATATATTTTCGGCTGATTCAACACAGTAACAACAAGACGAGCAAAATCAGTTTGCTTGTGTATTGAGGTTTTAAGTTAGCCGACGCGGCGCATGACAACATAGCACGGGGGCGTGCGGCATGAAGAGAAACTTCGTTGCTAATGACAACGGATAAAGTTGACATGGTGGCGCAGCTTTCCTAAGAATAAGATTCAAAAATATCTGACACTGGCGACTCTGTAGCCTCTGTAGCCCCGCCCATTCCACATACCAGGACTGAATACTTTTATTTTCTTTTTTACAAAACGTGCCATCAGAATCATTTGCAAAACAAAATTATGTAATGTGTTCAAACAGTCCCCTAATAGTGTTGGGACTGTTCATGTGGGGCGCTAAAGTATTTGCTCGCCATAAAGTAATGTGGCGGAATCCTGGCCAAACACTTAAGCCAGGGGGGAACTAGAAACCATTTTGTTTTGAGTGGAATCAGGAAGTCATTAGCAAACTGATGCATTACTATAGAACAGTAATGGCAGGCGGTCTGATACTGATACATCAGGCTGTCGGAATGGAGGGCGTCGGTCGATAACACCCCCTCAAAGTGTCTTCCTGGCAAGTGGTGTGGCCTATAATGAAACTGGCGCACAGAGAGGAGGGAGGCGTATGACAGGAGGGTCTTACACCAGCCGACCTCACCCCTGTGGTAGAGAGCCCATTATCATTAAGAGTCTGAGTAAATGTGAAGGAGGCTTTGTGCTGCTGACCAAGCTGGAATAAGTATATTAACTGGGCAGTTTCTCAGCTGTCAGGGGTCTCAGTTTTGGGCCCCTGCTAATGTGATGTTAATAAAAACAAAATAGTGGGCTGCGGGACCCCTGAGAGCAGCCTTCAGTACTCCTATAAACTGAGGCGGCGCACTGTAATATCCCGTGCGCCTGCCTGCATCAGCAGAAAGCGCACGTGGTGATATGAACAGTTATAGTTGTGCTGCCGGGGGTTATTGCACTTGGTTTATTAACGATGCTATCGATGGCTGGGTGAACAGAGGTGCATGCTGGGATAAATCACAAAGACTCGGGGTCCCTGTCCGGACACAACACGAGGACTCGCTCAAACAAAGTGCACGGGTTCCGTAGACACAATAAACACAGACAGCCTCATCTCTTTCTCGCCCTGCCACTCATTAAAACACAAACACACAGATGTTGGCTGTGTTTCAATAAACCGCAGTATGTGTCGCGCACGCGCTCTTTCTCGTGATGAAAATTATTAGCCAGATGTTCATTCCCCAGGCAGCTGCAGAGACTATTCCACGCGCCGTGAGTGCTTGAACACACGCTCGCACACATTTACTGGAGATAGATGGCTGAGAGTGAGTGGGTTCTGTGCCCTGCAGGTTACAAGGCATAGTGAGAGGGCAGCCGGGGTTTCCGACACTGTTAACACTCCGACGTTAATCAATTTGCAGAGAACTGGCTGAGCTGGAGGCCATCAGTGAACTGCCATTTAAACTCACAGAAACAGACAGACAGGTACTGTACATAGGTAGACAGAGGACAGTAACTATTGGCAGGCTTTACTGCATTGTCAGTGTGTGTCAGTGTGTGTCAGTGTGTGTGTGTGTGTGTGTGTGTGTGTGTGTGTGAGAGAGATGAGATTGTTCATTTAAATGCCAGTCTCTCTGTTTGGTCCTGGCTCAATTCACCCTCGGTACAAGGGTGTTAGAAGTACATCTGCGTGTGTGTGTGTGTGTGTACATGCACACTGTGCATGGAAAGAAGGTGCAGGCATGTGCGCATTTGTGTGTGTGCATGCATGCTTAGCTTGCATTTTAAACAAGCAGGCAGGATGATCTATACTGTCAGGGTCAGGTCTATCTGGGCTCAGCTAACCTCAGCCTCTTAAGACCTAACATCTGCTGGGGGCAGACAGCCGGCCCAGGGATGGCTCATCATCAGCTGGATGCTGGTGTTCATGTTCCAGCTAACTACTGGCAGGAGATGAGTTTTTCTTTATTTATTTATTTTTTATTTTTTGTGTGTGTGTATCCAAGCAAGTCCGGCTCCGGCTCCGGCTCCCTGCATCTTTCCGTTTCATTTTAAATCTTGAGTTGCCTTGGGCAAACACGCAGTGAAGATTTTGGTTACACAACATTATGTATTGATCCATCTGTAATTTAACAGCTTGTTTCATGTTTGATGTTTCTGTGTTGACAACCTTCCTTGATCATAGTGAATAAAGTGAAATCATTTAATAAACATGTAGTATAAGTACTTACTTACTTTTTTACTTTCTCATTGTGTTACATATTAGAATATGCTGTCCTTGTTTTATAGCATGTAAGACTAATCACTTCCCCATTTTTACACTTGAATAATAAAGTTAATTATATCCCTCATAAAAACATTATATCCCCTCACATACATTCCACACTGCCCTCACTCTTTCCTTCTTTTCTCTCGTTATCTCCCTCCCTCCCCAGGAGACTACGTGGTGCTGACCGTCTTCTTTGACCTGAGCAGGAGAATGGGCTACTTCACCATCCAGACCTACATCCCCTGCACCCTGATTGTTGTCCTCTCCTGGGTGTCATTCTGGATCAACAAGGATGCAGTACCTGCCAGGACATCATTAGGTACAAAGAAAAACAAACTAAAAGTCGTTTCCCCTATAAGATATCGATCATTTATAGTACATTCTTTTTTTTCTCCTCTTTTTTAAGTAAAAAGTCAGTTTACCGAACATGTAACTGCTTACCCAGCCTTCACAGAGCCTTCATCTTAGTTTGTTTGTATAATCAGTCCAACAAGCCCAAACACACATATGGAGTAGGTATACCAGTGAGCTTCATTAGACATCCTGTCCTTAATTACTCTCTGCTGTGCAACATATCAAGAACCCAGTGGTGGTTACACACAATCTGCTTAAGCCTCCTCTGTCCCGCCATTCTCTCCTTTCCTTTTGTCTTCTCCTTCACCATCCTTTCTCCTCCTCCTTTTTTCCCCTCGGAGACAGGGCAGCTGCTTAGGAATCTAGTCCATCTTGATTAGAAGAGCCTATCCTGGCGCATATGTTTTCATGCATGCCTTAATGAGGCATTAATTATGCAGTACAACGGGGAAGATGCAGAGATGCAGCCTCAGCACAAATATATTGCAGGTGGCCTGCTCACTGAATGCAAAAAAAAAAAAAAAGGACACGAAATAGAAAAAAAAAAAAAAAAAAAGGTGGGGGGGGCAAAAGTGAGGATTTCAAGGAAATTTTGTCAGCTTTTGAACTTGCCCTTGGCATCCAGTGGACATCCTTACAAGTTCACTCAGGATTCAGTTACGTATATATTCCTTAGTCAGCTTTCCTCCTGGCCCCTTAAGGCTCTAAATCCCGACCTCTAGTCCACGCGATGTGATCATTAGCGAGCATAACTGAATGTAAAACAATCCCTGCAGGCAGCTACGCACATTCCATTCCTCGCTATCATCATTACTTTGTCAGTCATTAATCTCCCTAAAAATAGGTTGTTGTGTTTTCTTGTGCTTCTGCAGCTCCAGATCTGCAGTCGAAATAATAACACTATTAATTCCCTGCTAAAATTGCACCGAGTCAAATATCTTAATTTCCTCTTTGAAAGATGGTGCGGAAGGTACAGGCAGCCAGGTGGTTAGGAAGCAGATTAATGCAGATGACATAATTCTTAATCCTTCAATGCCATCCAGAAATATATCAATTCACTCACAACACTGCTCTGTTAATCTTGACGCAGACTGACGTCTTTCAGTCCGCATTAAATTTAGACAGAAATCGTCTTCTGTACACAAGGCGAGTCCGCTTCACATGTACGGCCGAGGCGGTCTTGTTTGTTTGTCGGCGTTTGGGGGGTTGTGAGGCTGCTGTTGCTAATCTGTTGTATCAGTGTACTTATAAACGCATTTCCTCGCCATGTGCCATCCCTTCCACCTCCTCCTACATCATCGTTAGAGCCAGACAGAGTGAGTAAAAGGGGAGAGGGTTACCAGATGGCTGATATAGGCATGTAGTATGTCAGCGGCGGTGGTCAGTGGCCGGTGAACCGTAAACCAGTAAAGTATGTGGATCAAGGGGACAGTAAAACAGCTGCTCACTCCTCCCTCGTGGCCACCTAACTGTTTAGCACTCGCAATTAAACTGCAAACATTAATCCTCTTTTATATAAACTGTATACATAAATGTCAGTAGCACAACTTACTCTGTTAGTCACAAAAGCTGCTAATTCATAAGTGCTGCTTAAAATAATTCATCATAATTTGTTTTGTTGTTGTTTTTAAGCAAATTCTGTCGTGACAGTTTTGCAAGGGAATTTTATGTTACTGCTGAACAAAATAAACCTCTATCATGGTGTTTATAAAGTAAAACAACAGATTTGGCACACCTTCCGCTTCAGATACGCAACTCGATTTTATTCAGAACTGTGGTTTCAGCTGCCTCCCCACGGTGAAACTGTTTTGAGGAGAATATCCTGTTAGAAACACATGCAACCATATCTTTAATTCTTCTCTAAGTACCTGAATAAATGTCTGAATAAAGCTGTGAGCATGACAAGCTCATGACAGATTTAAGAACACATTAAGTACTAAGAGATGCCTGTTTAACATCATAATGTACCGTTTGACAAGCTACTGTTTATAATAGATTACATTTTGAGCTAGGGCGATTGCTTTTTTTTTTTTTTTTTTTTTTTTTTACAATATATAGTAATAAATGAACTGTAATTAATTTTGAGCACAAATCTAATTTTCCTTGTCTTTTCTCTTTCCCAGGCATCACCACTGTGCTGACCATGACCACGCTGAGTACTATTGCCAGGAAATCCCTTCCAAAAGTTTCCTATGTGACCGCCATGGACCTGTTTGTGTCTGTCTGCTTCATCTTCGTCTTTGCCGCACTTATAGAGTACGGCACGCTGCACTACTTTGTCAGCAACAGGAAGCCGAGCGCCAAAAAGGACAAGAAGAAGAAAAACCCGGTGAGCGTCTTCCTAAAACTAACACTTCTTTATAATTATTACGTGAGGTGTAAGTTTCTGATTTAGAGAGGTCGCTTGATTTCATCACATAGATATGCAAACTACATTATTTTGATTAATGTACTATATGAGAGCGTGTAATATCTTTACAGTGTTCACAGTATCCTTTATTTAGGTGAATGGTCAAGTCTTCCCTACACACTCTGTGTCATCGTCGTCCCCCACCCCCCACTGTATATGAAAGTACTCGGATAAGCCTTAGAAAACAGCTATACACTGCTTATTATCCCTAAGGGAGCATCTTCCTGGGGGCCACCACCTCAAATTGCTAAATGAGAGAGGCGTGCAGCTCGAACCTTTTCCTAATCCGTCACACATCTGTTACAGATGTAATTTAGACCCATGTCACATGACAGGAGAGTTGGCCTGATGTGAGCCTTAAATCCCTCAAGAGGTCATGACATATCTGCTGAAAACAAATATATGAGCACTTATTGAGCTGCGTACATTTACCCTCAACAGCAAGACTAGCATTTCTTTCTTTCTCTTTCTTTCTTTCTTTAGCACCAGCCTAAGCATTGGCTATTCACATATATACACATACACTTATCCATACACACTATAACTACATAAACATAACAAACAAAAGCAGCCCATCACAGAGGATTAACAATCTAGTTGATACAGAAGAGAAACCAAATTGTCAATTTGTAAATGGACATCGAGGCCAAATGTAAACTGTTAATCGATCACATTTCTTTTTCCACATGACTAACTTTATCTGTCCTGCTTTTTGAAAGAAAAAAAAAAAAAAAAGGGTATTAGGATGCATTTCATATTTCCTGCATAGGAGTAATATTTATTTTCACCAAAGTATTTGCTTTTTTATTTCTTTTTTATTCCCAGTCAGCTAGAGTTGGCTCATGATTCTAGACTTGAAGTCCTTTTTAAAATTAGTCCAAATATACCACTTGATGTCTGCTTAGTGGAAAAAGTTTTTTTTTCTTTTTTTTTTAATCATTTATTTTTGGATAACTTAACCACTTTGCGGTAACTTTTTTTTAAAGGGTTGTTGGTAACTGAAATGTATCTTTGAAGTCATGGCATGTTTTTGGACAGGATTCACAAGATTTGAAAGCTATTAAATCTTAAACCTCTAAGTATGCTGCGCCTGGGTGAACAGGAGTGTTGAACCGGAACTTAGGGGGGGAAAAGTGGGGCGCTCTAGTTTTTCTGCATCGGAAACGAAGGTTTTGCACATGGTCTAACCGTCTCGTGGACGAATGAATGAATAATGAAGAGGAAGGTGTGATGCCAGTTTGCCATCTCAGAGGGGGCTTTTCTAGGTTCTCTGCAGAGCTTTGCCAAGATGGCGCGAAGGAGGAAGTGTGCGAGGAAATTCTGACTGAAATTCTTCTGATGATGAATAATTGTAAAAAAAATAAATAAATAAATAATATGGAAAAAATAGGAAATCAAGGAAATATAGAGGACTACAAAAGTTTATTTTACGACATGTCAGCTGATGCAGTTCTATGCGATGTAAGTCATCTGAAGATGTGGAGGGATTTTTCATGATCAGATTTCCTCCTGTCAGTTTAATTCATGTCTTGTAGAATACTATCATCCGTTACCACAACATTTATTCCACATATTGGAACTGACAGAGATGTTTGAAGAAGTGTTGTGTAAGACAAATGCCTCCAACTTGCTGTGAAAACATGCTGTAATGATGTCAGTATTTAACTCTGAATTATGGATGGTGTATACTTAATCTTTCTAGTTTTGCAGTAATATTTTTTCCTAAGGTGATGCTGGCGTAAGAAGCATGTGAGATACATATATCCCACCATGCATCTCCCCTCCTGTGTCTGTTTGTAACATGTATGTCTCTCTACAGTATATTTCCTCTCTTTCCATTTTCAGTTAAATAGTACTCTTCTTGTAATTTTCACACATTATCTTTGTGTTTCTGTTTATTTTTCCTTTTATTGATGTGTGTGTGTGTTCTTTTCTCTGTTTACCTGTATTCTTTGTTTTTTTGTTACTCTCTTTCAATTCCACATATTCTTTGTTTCCTGTCTGGACAAAAGCTCCTCCGGCTCTTTTCCTCAAAGGTATATTGCCTGTGTCTGACTGCATGTGTCTGCTGCATTTTGGCTCTTTGAGCCCCCAGCACCTCACTGCTTTTCTGTCTGTTCTACAGCAGATACGCCTCTCTCTATTCCCTCTTTATCTACCTGCATTCTTACTGTACTCCTCCTCGGTTACTAAATAGGTATCAGAGATAACATTAAAAAGGGGCGCTCTGCAGTGCACAGTGCGGAGGCAGCCAGCCAGACGTACTTATGCAGTTTTTAAAATTCAAATAACCATCCCACACATCCCGTGTCCAGAGGAATGTAATAGTCCAGGCCCAGTGTGGACTCATTCTGGCTCCCTCTGTCCTGTTTCACTCTTTGTTGTTGTTGTAACCACAGTGAACTAGCAGCCGCTGCAATAGCTTCCTCTTCTTTCCCTTCTCCTGCCAGTAAATCTATACCTGTGTGTTTGTTGGGCTTCTCAACCTGACGCTTCCTACAGAGTCAGCAGAGCCTTAACAGACTGAAACAGACAACCCCTGCACTGTGATAAGTCTAATTAGAGTTGGAGGTCCATTCAGAAAGATTAACACATGCTAATCTTTAAACACCCAAAAAGCATCCGGGGTGGGCGGGAGCTAGCAAAGATCTAAATTTAACTTAACACACGAGTCAAGACAAGACAATCTGCTTTTCCATATAGAGGTCCGACATTAATATTTTACAAGGAGGAATATTTTTAAGGTTGGATAAGTTAGATTTTCAGCCCAGACGAGTCTAAATGTACTACTGAGAAAAAAAAAAAAAAAAATCCACCTGCAGCATGGAAACACTAACATCAAATATTCAGCGTAAGCCACATAACCAAGGGATCCTCCAGTAATGATCCCAGGTGTTTCCACCTTTTGTCTTCTCAAAGAGGTTGTCTACTTTCAGCCAGTTAAAGTTGCCAGTGCCACTGTGTTGTTTCTGTGTTTTTATTTTTAATTTTACTTTTAATTTTCATTTTATTTTTTTGCTAACACCGACTCAGCACAGCCAGGCTTGACCAAGGCCATGCGGCAGGATGCTGTTAATGCTCCTTCTGCTTGAGCTTCCACTGCGCTTCCTCCAGTGCAACCAATCCCCTTTGAGAACTGAGTCATAACCTGCTCTGCTAATCCCCTTATTAACTCAACACACTGTCCGTCAACTAAGGACAAAAATGCTGGAACTAACCCGTATGTTGCTTGGTTTGGTGGTTATGTATCGTTTTCAAAGGGACAGCAGGTTTGTGCACTAGTGCTGGGCAAGATGAGAGGTTGTAGGGAATGAACAGTTCAATCAAGTTTAAGTATTTTAAGCTTGTTTGAGGATGCATGCTTACAGTAGATAATGTTATGTTCAAACTAAAACTGCAACGACCTAATTTTTTTTTGCAGCAAGCATGCTTTCTGTAGATACATAAAAAATGGGGGTAACATTCATGTGGCAAAGCAAAAAAAAAAAAAAGAGTTATGTTATGTGATGCTTGTTGCAATTAAAAAAAAAAACGGATTAATACTAACAAAATTCTCATATCTGGAGTGCTGGTACAGTCATTTATAGGTTATTGTTCCTATGTTATGAAGCCAAAACATAAAGAACAAACTAAATGACAGCTACTTGCACTTTCTTGAAGGGAAAGCGATGGTGTGAAATTCTTAGAAGCTGAACTCTGGAGTCTGCACAACTCACTGTGTCTTTTTTAAATGATGAGCTTGATGCCCTAGTTTATCAGCAAGGTCAAGGACCCTTCCAGTTCCACCAAATGGAGGGAGGGTGGGGAGGGGGCATTTAATCTGCCAAAACAGCCAGAATTCCAATTTGTGCAAAGGTGGCATGGCATTTCGAGATAAAAGCTGATGAAAACGTTCTATTTGAATACTAATTGTCTCCCTTTAGAATGACAGGGCCACAGACTCGCTGATGTCACTGTCCTATTTTAGGAATCTTCACAAATGAAAGGCATGTGGCCTCCAGTGGTGAGCACAGTTTGAAAAGGAGGTTTATTTTAACCCATTTAGTGACAGCAAGAGTGGGCTGGAGAAATATTGAGCTGTGCGCTACACATCTGCCAACACATGCTCCTCCCTATAAGCTTAGCAGCATCATAAGCCAGTTACAACATATTCTATAAATGTATTTCAGAAAAAAACAAAACAAAAAAATGCTTACAGCACCCATACAGGTTCCAATTATGAAATTCTTTTGAGTCACTGTGCATTAAGAGCATTTTAAAAATTGTTCTTAGAACAAATGACGCACATCTGCTTGCTAGTGTTTCCACAGCATCTTTAAACGCTGTGCAGCAGCAGCAACATAATCAACATAAAAAGTGGAGGAGCATTGCCCAGCACTAGCTTTATATATCTGCTAAATAAAGCAATATGAACTACTGTCCTAAAATATTATGATTGCCTCAGCTGTCAACTATTACCCAACCCAAAGGTGTAATTTGCAACATGGGTTCCATGGGGACTAACCCTTTGTCACCATAAGCCTCACTAATTACATCCACACATGGTATTTATGGGTCTAAAATGGGTCCATTGGCCAGTTGAAGGTGCAAATTACATTTTGCTGACTAATGACAGAAAATGAAGTGGCAGACAGAAAATGGCAGCTCAAATTAGGTCCCCTGTTATGTCAGTGAGGTCTTGATTATGGCACTCTGGGGCTCTGGTGGCTAACTGTGTCATTTCGTCCTGTCAAAAGCAGACACCCACGGTAGACATCCGTCCACGCTCTGCCACAGCCATTCAAATGAACAACGCCACACACATGCAGGAGCGAGACGAGGAGTACGGCTACGAGTGTCTGGACGGGAAGGACTGCACCAGCTTCTTCTGCTGTTTCGAAGACTGCCGCTCCGGAGCCTGGCGGCACGGCAGGTTGCACATCCGCATTGCCAAGATAGACTCATACGCACGCATCTTCTTCCCCACTGCATTTGGTCTTTTCAACCTGGTCTACTGGGTCTCCTATCTCTATCTCTAGGCCCTGGTGTGTATCCAGCCTTATCATACAGTTCATTACATTCTACATTATGCTCTGCGCCAGCAAGGAACATTTTTGAAGGAGAGGGACCCACTGAAACATCCAGTGATTTGATTTAAAGCATTTCCTTTAATTCTCGGATTTTAATCTCTTTAACATTTTAGTTATTTTATCTGATAACTCTGATAACAGACATAACAGACATTGCAAATGTTGTAGCATTACATTTTACTGGCATGAAGAGGTTTGTAAATGTGTTGTGAAAACATTGATTGTGTGAGCAATTAAGTTTTGTTTTGGTTTTCATTCTTTTATTTTGGACTTTTCAAAATGGAATTTCTTGTTAATTTCTTCAAAATGGGATTTCTACAAACTGATTTATTTCCAAACACGCATTCCTTCCACAGTAAACAATCCAAATAAACAGGAAGTTAGATCACACCCAACAGAGAAATCTAAATGACATTATCTATGTCTATGTCTATCATTTATTTTCATTTTTTTCACTTAACATACTAAAACACAGAATCTGAAGCACTTTAATAGAGCTATGTTAGACAGTGACATTGAAATTCATTTTGATGACGCTAATTTATTTTTAATTTATCTAGCTAACATGTTAGCACAATTAAAAGTTGCATTTTTCATGTGTGGTCAGAGAGCTGTTTGACGCTGTTTATGGACACTGCTCAACTGTACAGACACTGTATATATTTTACTATTACATAGTGGTTTACATTTATTGCATGCGCCTTTCAGGCCAAAAAAAAAAAATCAACATGTTTTATGGTCTTCTATTGTTGGCTATGGAAACTAAAAAACAAGCACTATTGATTATCATTCAGGATTTAATTCTACTTTTTTCTAGGAAAATTGGAAAATGAAGCGATAAAAATGTGCCCAGTTTTTGCTTTTCAGTTGAGGAATCATCTTTGCGTACAGGTGGGAGGATCAGCCCTTGAATTTCAGGCTAGACGACTGGTTTAATCATTTTCCTCGCAGCCATTAGCTTACAGTATATAGACAACACTGACCTCTGACCCTCTCCTCCATTTGCTGTTAAAAATGTGCATTTACATAATGACACGCTGCTGTTGTAAGCTTTTGTGCAAGAGAAACTGTACGACAACAAGTTAGGATTTCTCATAAAAACATATCACTTTTGCCCCTTTACATTAGTAGAGTGATAACTGCAGCTGCGTAACCACAGGTTGAGATTTTTGCCTTCAAATAGAGGAATTCAACTAATCTACCCTTTAATGTAAATGTCAGGACAGACAGCTGTAGGGTCCTTTGAAATCCCAACAGAAAAAGGGTCATTTTATGTGTCATTCTTCTAAGATGAGAAACAAACAAACAAAAAATAAATAAATAAATAAATAACTGACATGATAATATTGATAATAAATAAACCCTAGAGCTTCATTCGAGTAAAGAAAAGGCATCTGATTGTGTTGAGAACAGATGAATAAGCCTTATTATCAAGCATCTCACTTCCTGTCTCACTAAAAAGAAACACATTGAGAATGTAAATCACTGTATCACATAGTGAGGAAATTGATTCTCTGGTTGGGCCGAAGTTCATTATTATTTTTTCTTTTTGTATTTGTTTTCCCTTTTTCCCTTAAAAATTTCTTTCGAATGCCGCGACGTGGCGTGACGGGGAGCGGAGAACACAGCAAAAAGCATCTGAATTGTAAATGTTGTGTATGATAAGATATAACGCACACGAATTACAACCCCTTACAGGTCACTTTTGATAGACACCAGTATGCAACAAACAGAGACAGTGCTCATAAAGTATGATTTGTAAACTCACGAGGAATGGGTGTAAATCACATGGTTAATGTACATAAAATATAGAGAGAAGAAAACACTTGTTCGGCCCTTGGGATTTTGTAAAAGGGAATATATTTTGTAATTTCAACATTGTTACAGTATATCACCATACAGTATATTAGACTTATTGTATTATGCTGGACTGATCATGTAGAATACTCGGGGGTAATGGGGTATTTATTTATTTATTTATTCATCGATGGTATTTATTTATTTATTCTGTTGAAAGAAACTGTACTTTATGTTCATATAGCCCCTGAAAAGAATACACAGATTACTGTCAATTATATCAAAGATACATTTTTGTTCGATGTGTCAATGGAGCTTGAGCTTATTTATCTTGTGTTTTCTATGTTGTGATCAATGTACACTACTCTCACTAAGGCCTGTCAAACTGTTATATCTGTTGAATTAGTGAGTTGCAACATTACCTGTTGTGCAGCTTCTGAGTAGTAGATTTAAATATTTTCAGGGGGGGAAAAAAAAAACACAAAAAACAGTTCCCAAACCACCAAAAGAACAACATTTGCTTGTCTAAGTGAGTATTAATTACTTCCACTTTTTCCACCTCCACATGGGTTGTCATCGGTCTTAATATTTGCCATCATGAATAAAGCATCAGTGATGATACGAACATATGCATTTAGCAGATTATCTCATATTTCCTGGAGTTCTTTCCCTTTTGTATTTAATGGTGGTCCTGTTGTGTTCCAAAGCTGCCACTTAGTAGTCCAAACCTGTCTTCAGTGTACACATACTCTATCTCTCACATCTTTAGGGCTGTTACGTGTGTCAATAGCAGTGTAGGACCGGCCGTCATCAGTGTTCAGTAGTTTAAAGAAGTGTGACGGAGTGATTACATCTTATAAAAGTGCCAAACTGACACATGCAATAGAGAATATCAAATTATAATATCATTTGTGAATCCAAGAAAAGACATATGCTAAGAATTAGTGTTTACTTAAAGGAAATGCTAAGCAGCGAATGTTTGCCACTGCCATGTTCCTTCAGACATGGATTTGCCGGCGCTCTGGACATTTCTTTTATTTTTTTTCTTTTATTTTTTTCTTTTGGTATGGTACAGAACCAAAAGCATGAGGACAGTTGTTCAAATGTAGACCAGACTGATAAAAATGTATTATTATATCAAGGTGAACTGGAGGACTTTCTGAATCAAACTCTTTCTGACTTTCTTTACAAACCCATCATACAGATAACAGAGCATGTCTTGTGTTTAAACAGTGATGCAGAAAACAAACATACTTTCTAAAATTTGAATTTTTTTCCATGATGGTCGAAGCTTGTTTATTATTTGTTTATTATATTTATATTTTTTGTGCACTCTACTGTAAATGCAGGGGTATATAAAAGTTTATGGAAGGTACCGGAGTGTGTTTATATTCAGTAGTGTGCATGCTGAATATGTTTTCAGTCAAACAGGGATGTTTTGGAGGAACTGGGACTAATTCAAGCATCGTTTCATCTGGTCCTTTGCCTGCATCGACATGGACTTTTATTACACTGTACCTATTTTTGACAAAGTGATTTGATTTATTTTGGGACCCACAAATGAGACATATATGTGAACAGCACATGTAGATATTTTCTATTGTTATGTATTTTGTCAAAATGCAGAAAACAAAATAATACGCACTGGAAATACCGAGCTCAGTAAAAGGTATCCGAGAACAAAATAAATTTCATATGATTCTCATACATACAGTATGTTAGTTGTTTGCCATCTATGTATATTTGAGTATTATATAAAAGGGGCACTGATCAATTCTGTTAGGGTCTGCATAATATACTATACATGTACTAGAAAAAATCCTTTTCATAAGGGAATTGCACATAGCTGTGGAATTTTACAATAAAATGGTTGCATTTATCAGTGTGTATAGGTTCATTATTAATATTTATTATTAATAGTTGTGCAGTAATATTTCAGTGGAACTCTATATTTTAGATATGATATATGCCATTATGGACTTTATGAAGTTTGTGAGGAACAAGCTGCTGGTGCTGAGCCATTATTTGATTATGAATAAAGTTCCACATTTCCCAACCTGTTCTTTCAGCTAATGGAAAAAAAAAAAAAAAAATGTGCCAGACATTCTTAGAATTAACAAACTCAACTTTTGCTCTCCTGTAACTTTAAATTGGTTTCCATTATTTGATAAACACTGCACAACAGTGACAGGCAATCCCAAAGTTCAAGCCATTGACGGAGTTGCTCATTTTATACTGTCAAGAGTCTGGCACTGCAGAGTGCGAGCATGATGCAAAGGAGAGGTTGATGCTAATAGTGGATGGCACTTTTGTAGGAGCCCAAATATGGAAAGAATAGGAGCCATTATTTTACAGCTTCAATCATTTTATAAACACGGCGATGTAAGCACAGAAAGGTTCCTAATGGCAAGCAACTAGTAATTTACTGAAGAAAAATCTTTTCAACCAACCTGCACTTGACACTAATACTTGAAATTATTATGAATTCATGTCAGGCAGGTAGATTCTGCTCTGAATATAAAGGTGGTAAGGTGGTTGACAGTAAGATTCAGAAAGGTGACAGGGTACGAAGTCTACAGCCACCGCATCTACGTGTCCATTTAGAAGGTTCAAAACTTCATATTTGAACTTCTTCTCAGGCAAAGAGTGGTTCAACAGGTTGTAATTACAATAGGCGACGATGAACATATTTATCCAATTTTGTTGTCATTAAATACTGAGTCACTTAAATTAGATGTTACAATGTCCAACTGACACATTAAGACATTTTAAATAGCTATGTCTGCAAATCGTTCAGCAATGATTAATGGATATCATAACTAATTTTCCCCCTAGCAGAAGAAAAACACCTTTAACAGTCCCGCTCTGTTCAGCTGGCTAGATCTGATCTCCCTAGGGCCCTAAACAAAATTCTTCTAAGGGGCCCTCCTACCTGACCCGTGAGCCATATTAACAATTTTCAAATATGATGGTTATGATCGCCTGAGAGATGTGCATCCACGATTCCCAGTATGCCCAGCTAATCAACATTTTAAATTCAATATTTAATCAATAGTCAATGGCAATCCATTGCTTTCCATCTTGCATTAGTCCAGAGTTGTAACTGAACTTTGACTGAGAGACTAGATTGTCTTGTTTTAAAATTATGTGAGGAGTGCCTGGACTGGTCCCCACAGAGGCTGCTGTTGGAAAGTACAAGTTTCACTTTGTAGACATGAACGCATGTTAACACAAGCGGCATGGTTATCTGTTCTGAGCTGCAGCTTATAAACACTGATGTTTGTCAAAGATAATAAATTAGTTGTATTTGACTCTCACCTTTGTCAGGCACAAACTCATAGGTAAGCAAAACCCAGACAGACCAAGAGATGCACTGTTCAGCTCAGTTAGTCGGACAGACAGAGAGACTTCACATAACTGTGACACTGACTTGGAGAGAAGATTATCTGATTGCTGTTCCTGCAATTCACTCTCATGTTTTTTGTTTTTTTTTCATTCTCTTTTTGTGACCAGAAGGATCGTTCTGCTTCATCCTCTCGTCTGAGTTGTAAACAATGACACCCACTTTGACACGAGGGGGTGGTGGGGCCCTTGTATAATTTGCGGGGCCTTACGCAACTTGTGAGCGCATATATGTCCGTCCGGCTTTGTGGTTTGAAGCTCTTTTGTGGTAGGGTTTCAAGTGCTCTTGGGGGCCCTCTGGTGGCTACGGCGCTTAGCTTGCTTATGCGTCTGATCAGCTTTCCACCTCAGCGCTTGCCACTCATCTTGATGAGCTGTCAACTTTGAATTCTTTCTGAAGCCGAGGTAAACCAGCATCCCTACAGCCACCACAGGTTTTGCTGAAGCAGATGGTGAATGTTACATTTGCTGAGAAAGCATATATTTCACATACAGTGTAATAATTAGACTTATATGTACTTTTATTGCTAAATTTGAGGCATAATTGCAACCCATATATATGTGATATCCAAATACACACTAATTTTAGTATTAACCTGGGAAACAGCTAAGGACATTGGTTTAGGTGTGACATAACGCTACCAGAAGCATATTTTCATTTAATAGGACAGTTTTTATACAGGAATAGCACAGCCTGTTCCAGTCCTGTCCAGTGATTCTCTTCCTTCCAGGAAAGTGCACTTGAAACAGAACAGCAGTTGGCTGATGGACCCCTGCGCTGGCACCTCTCCCTCCACTGGGCAGGGTGGCAGCTGCAAAGGACAGCCAGTGTATCCCTCTGATTATTACACAACCGTCTGCAATGTACCACAGCACCGTGCCGTCATAGCTAGCCCTTTCATCAGCTGAGGTACAAGCTCTTCAGAGAGTGCAGAGCTGGGGGTGCAGGGACTCCTGCATGAATAATGCAACCTGCACATGGCTCACTTTTTAGGACTTCACCCCCTGTGCTTTCATCACTGCGCATAATGAAATATCCAGATATACCAGAATACACTGACTCCTGAAATCACAGCTGACATTAGGAGCATCTTTGTATGCAGATTGCTCACAATTAGGAGTAAACTCGAGATTTGCTTGTAAAATAGCAAACTACAGGAAGATCAAATGTTTTCTGAAAATACTGAACAAAGAGCACGTCGAGTTGACCCCACATGTACAATCTTGCTGCCATAAATCCTCAGTAGCAAACATAATGTATATAAATAAATTTAATTAAATTCCCATTAAAATGCCTATTGGGTCCCCTACAGTCGATGGTAAAAACTGCGTAACTGCCATATAGTTGTCACATAAATTAACAACTTGTATTTTCATGAGTCACAACTTGAATTTCCAACTTGCAGCAGAGTTTGAAGCCAGCAACACTGTGATCTTGCTAATTAGTGTTTGCCCTTAATTGCTGTTTCTGTATGTATTTAAAGAATCATTTCTCCCACACACCATTTCAAACAGATTACACTAAAGCAAAGCAAGTCAAATACTGTGTGAGCAGATGTTATGGACCAGTGGGTGAGCTCTGAGGAGATCACAGAAGCATTTCAGTCATTTGTCAGTACATTGATGAATGGAGCAGTGACTCCAGAGTCATATGTAAAATTAAAAAGGGGAGTTCAAGCAAAGGGATGAATATAGCTCAGCTGAGCAGATGTCAATTAATATGATATGGTCTAGCTGTAGCTGCCTTAAAAAATGTGGAGCCCTTTAATATATAGGATCTACTTTGAAGTGACCTCTGTAATGTTTAAAAAGTCATGATATTGAAGATACCAGTGGCACATCAATATATACATTGAAATTCATCTCATTAGAGATGACGTTTAATGATTATTGAACTTCTCAATCAATGACACACATCATAAAATCATCAGCCAGAAAATAATGTGATCTTTCACATTAGTTTAGACCTGACCCCCTGCGTTAGCGCTGAGGGACGCTGGGTTTGATCATATATGTGATTCCAGGTATTTCCCCAATTCTTCTGTCATTTCCTCCTGTGTTTGTAACATGTATTTAACCGTGTGCATGTTTCTGCCTGGTTTTTTGCACCCCTCATTAACAGCTCAAATGTAATCTGCTCGGGCTCAGTAACAGTGGGAGCAGGGAAACAGAGGGATGGTTGCATAACTTCTTCTTTTAGCCAAGACACTCTGTATAAACAGGGATTAATTACCAGGGTTTACTGTCAAGATACTCCAATCCACAATCATCGCAGGCAGATGCTGAATAGGATCCTGAATACACAAGGACTACTGAATATGCATGTGCGCGCGCGCACACACACACACACACGCACACACACACGCACACACGCACACACGCACACACACACGCACACACACACACACACACACACACACACACAGATTAAAAAAAGTAATTTTATTTACTTTTGTTTACTTATGAAGTTGTATATGTGAAAATATGTCATTGCATAAATGGAATTTGAACGTCCACTTCAAAAACACTGTCCCACTGTTAAGTCCCTAATCTCATAATAATGTTACATATCTCGTACTTCAAAAGGCCAAAGATGAAAAACTGGGATAATGAGATACTAATAAGATAAGATTTGAATTTTATATTTATTTATTTATTTATTTTTACCTCAGACTCTAATGCCTGTAAAGGTGGAGGCTCTGACATTCAAGAGTTTCAAATAACAACTCAGCTTTATTCCTTATGGCTGCAACTGCCAGCAGTCTCCTCCATAACAACACATATTCAGCTGGGATCTATTTATTTTACAGTGATTACAAATCCAAAGGATATCTAGGATTATGATATTCTTCTTCAGAAATGAAAGAACCTATAAATTTCCTATTGAATTATGTAATAATAACTGCAGCTAATTGCTTTGAATAACGATAGTAGATAACGATAATTGGACAGTTTATGTCTTTACCATCGCATACCATACTGTACTTACAGTATCTGCTCAGAATTAAATGGTAATTTTTTTCATTAGAATCCTCAAACAGCATACAGGGTAGAAAATAACAAATGATGGAGGAGAGGTTACATCCACAAACCATTGCAAATTGGTTCTATTCTCCTCTGATATCCTGCTGATATATGGTGAAAATGTACTGACAATGAATGTGAATGCTGTGTTTAGTCAAGTCATCTACCAGGGGAAAATGCTTCTATGTCCATGCACCATTTCAAAGTATTATTGTAATACTGAGACATTTTTTTCTCTCATTGCATATGATTTATAACATAGTAACTGGCACCGTGTACTTTTACTCATGCATTGCAGTATAATTTTCACCTCCATCTGTTCTACATATAGATTTTTATAGCAACTTTTTTTGCTATCCCTATCACTGTAATCGTCTTCACCTTTCTCGGAACCACACGCAGCGAACACTAATGCAGAGAAGTGACATATGTCTATACAGCAGCTGGTAGGAGACAGGGTTGCATGATCAAAGACGAGGAGAAACACGGCAGAAAGAAAAGCTCAAAGGTTTCTGAGGAGACATTTCGAAGTTTATTGCTCACAGTGATCTAACAAGTTACTGAACAACAAAAATCCATATTTGGTCAAAAAAATAAAATAATAGAAAATGGAAGGAGGAAGGAGGGGCTATTAGGGCAAGAAGGAGACCACTAAGGCTGACTGTCATGGGCTGAGAGACCTGTCAATCACGCAATAATGCCCCAAAACATATCCCTAAATGACATCTAGGTGTTCTAAGTTCAAAGAGAATCCCTGCTTTGTTTTCAGGTATGAAAAGCCCTTTATTTTCAGCTGCTAATTGAGTCTCTAGTGACTTAGTATAAAGAAAAACAAGCCATACTGACAGTGCTAGCATCTTTAAAATGCCACTGAAATGATCTGATGTGTACGGCGGCTGATGTTTTGTCCAAAGTGATTTACAAATGCGATGTATTTGAGAGTAAGGATGACGGTACCATTGGTACTTTGTTTCCTTTCTTACCATTTTCTGAGCTCAGACCTGACCCACATAAAAAAACTCTTATATATCCTTCGTTTTTCAGCATGAGAGATAAGATCCAACACAGTGTGACACCCTTGTACAATGTCTTTTTGTAGACAAGGTACATTTACCAGGAAGTGAAAGCACCATAAAGCACAGGTTTTATGGGCAACTTAAATTCAATGACCCTTGATGCTTGGCGCTGTGCACCCTAGGCTTCCCATAGTCCTTGCTTTTTATCTTACTACTTGCTTTTAATCTGACCTTCCTGAAGCTTTGGAAATTGAATTTGAAGTTTAAATTTGATTTACAGATTTATAATAATTTAGATGAAAGGAAAAAAAAAAAGAAAAATCTATACTGCGCTATTGTATTCTTTTTACATGGATAGTGATACCTAAAACGGTGATTTCATCTTACTAAACTAAGCTTCACAGATATTTTTGCACCACATCAATAAAATGTAAATTTAGACACAAAAATATGAACCCGTTGGCAAAAGCTGACATGAAGAAAGACAAGGTCTATGTTCTCGTCTCTCAAGGTCCAGAAATGGCATTGGCAAGTGTCTAAATTTGAAGCAGAACAGTTACACTTCAGGCGCTAATGAAAAACAACCAACGGCTGAAAAACAAGGTCATGTACAGCTGGTCACTTAAGGCCATGAGGGGTAAATCTGGGCCAGTGGCGGACAGCCTGCTGGGAGCACCGGGACATTTCCCAGTGGCCTGGGTCATTTTGGCCTGACGTCAACAGTCAACTTGATAATACAGGAATATAAGAGGTCGCTGGTGCAGCACATCAATAATAGAATGTTTGATTTCAGTCACAAGATTTTTGTTTACCCTGGTTCAGAGTGAGAGAGAGCAAAAGAGAGAGAGCATAGTGAAAAACTACTTTCATCCACCTAACGGTCTGTTAAGTTTATGATATATATAATTATAGCCAACATTGGGTTCTGCTACAACTGTATAGTACATATGTAGCCTCTACTTTCTCCTTTAATAACATGCAATAGCTAAAATGATAATAAAAACAATATTCATATTAATTTTCTTCTTTCCTCTCAGATGAACATAGTGGCCAAATCTATAACTAGTCTGGTGGCCCATTAAAGGGTCAAATAGGGTTAGCTGACACAATTAGCTGTCTGGTGGTTTTGCTTGAACAGGGTAGCCAGGCCTGAATTACTGTTTCAGTCTGACCTTGATCTGGACCAATACACTATTAGCATTTAGTGATGTTCTCTCTTGGCAAATTTGACAGGATCAGCAGAATTTACATCTGCTTACAGCAAGCTTTTTACACTTCTTAAAGAGGCGCACAGAGACAAGCTGGAATAACGACAACAAGGTAAATCAGGAAGATGCATGTGATGATGCTGCAATCAATCAGGCATCTTAATGGGCAAAATTGTGCTATACTCCACTATAGTGGCACAGCCCTGAGGGTGAGCCATATCCACAGGCTGATTTCATAAATACTTAATTGTTTTTTTTTTTCCTTTCTCTCTTCTTTTCTGCAGTTATTGATATTATTAAAAGGTTGTGGGGGATTTCACTAAGTTTCTCCACCACCAACAAGAGGCAGGAGGCCCATGTCTTCTACTTATCTATAATGGCTAGGCTGGAAAACTCTGGATCAGTCATTGGGCTGAGCTCGGCACCCTGCAGGCAGCAGCAGAGGTGAGAACAAGGACTGTACTGCATCCTGAATAGAAATCTACCCAACACCCACATCCTCTAAAGTTATCACCTTCATCGCTCTTTCTATCATCACTCTGAGGCGTAACTTGCAGTATTACACTTTTAACAGCAGTTATAAGACTGTACACGTCCGCCCCAAAAAGCCTTCCAACTTGGAATGTGAGCAGTGTACAAAATACTTTGCAATATATTTTTTTTTCTTTGTACAGTGTGTCACATTTTTGTACACACAGTTCTGGTGCCGTTGTCCAAAATGTAAACTGTGAAAGTATTGTATGTAAATGTATCATCTCTTTATCCATTCTGGGGTTATTTTTCCTACTTTTCTTCGCCATATCCTTTTGCTATTTGCTGATGCTGTTGAGTTAGTTCCCCCCGCAGGGATCATTAAAGATTCATCATATCTGAAGCATGAGGTGGAGGTGGAAGTTGTTAAGTTGTTACTTGGGCTGAAGTCTTCACCATTTCACATACAGTAATAAAATGAGGTTATTTAAGGTCTCCTCCGTCAAGGAAGCCGCAGGTGTTGCTCTCTGCACGGGAAAAACACTGGGGAGTGGGAGGCAGGGAAACATGCACATTTTTATTTTGGATCATAATACATGTATTATTGATGTACGGCTGGCTGACTTTGACCAATTTCAAATGGGATTTCACGGTATTCATCCATGTTTATTTATATCACAGCAACAGTGGCAGGTCGGCTTAGATTTCTTTCTCTAAGAACATAGAGGGCAAATGTCATTTGGATGCATGAAAACAACATGATAAAATTATGCAGTTCGTTGTTGTTGTCCTCCCAGGTTTTTTTTTTTTTTTCAAGCAACCTTCTCCAAAGTTTTATAAATAATGACCAGTTTACCTTATATATGTAGTTGTTAAAGATCTGAAATTACTAAATGTTTTTTTAAATATAATCATGACAAATGTTGTGATACGCTGTACATATCATGGGTGTCGATAGCTCAGTCAGTCATATATAATGTTCACACACTACCAAATTAGCTACTAGCTGTACACCTGTCTGAAAATGGTGTGATTCCATCAGCTAGATCATTTATTTTAGAGAGACGCTTTGTTGGTATTTTTAAGCCGTCTACTATTCATGTTTTCACACAACCCAAGATAATGCAGACATGTGTTTCTTTTCAACAAAACCATCTTTGGCCGAGTCTAACTAGGCAGGAGTTTTATTTCGTAGTTGGGCCGAATCTTGGAATTAACAAAAAAGTAGCAGCAGCTGGCTAATTATGCCAGCAGCAAGTTGTCATCGGAGCCAGTTGTCGAAGAATACATTCACTGCATGTGCAGCAAGCGTTTGATTTAGGATTTAATTTGGCATAAGAAGGTTTTGGTTAAAGGTCATCACGTGCTGAGTTCATCAAGGGTTCAAGACTTTGAAATAATTTAAAAAAAAAAAAAAAAATGTTATTAGCAAGTTAACTTGTATTTCATAAGGACTATATAACCAAGCTTTTTTGCTGTGATGGGTACTGCAAAACTCCTGAGCAGCCTGCGATGGCGGAAGGCAGGAGTTATTAAAAAGACATTAAAAAAGACATTAGACATCAAAGATGTTATGAAGTGGCATTATGACCTACAACAGTCCTGTCAGAAGTCATTTATGCCTTTACTCCACCATCACTTTCAAAAGATTAGTAGCCATGTACTGGGAAACTTAAAATCATTAAGCTTCCTTTGTAGTGAATAATCCCACTTCCCTACAACCCCTCAGAGCCTAATGGACCCTGCGCATCTACTCTGTTCCTTATTAACATGCTGGCCCTGCAGGGAGAGAAGGCTGCAGGTGTAGAGATATTTGAATCTCTAATCTCTCACTCTGACTGACTTCTTCACTGTGACTAAATCTGTGAAATTAGAGCAATCTGTTGCTTTGGGTTACTCTGCAGATAAGAGTACATTCTGTCTGATGTTGATTAAAACAGCCTTGAAATCGTCAGAAAAATCCTTATTTAGAAACTACTTTGCAGCTCATATAAAAAATAAAAAAAAAAGAGTTTCATAGCTACAATAAAAAAAAAATGTAAGAGTTTTACTTGGGATTATCTACACTTTACTTGCAGCGCAGACACGCTAGCTTTCAGCCTCCCTGTGGGGCAGCTACCTGTTCTCATTCCATTTAGTCTACACTCTCTGGTCTTGCAGGTGTCCTCTTACTTAGTTCTCCTGTACCGCAGCATCAAGTCTTATTGATGAGTAATGAAATAATAGCGAGGGAAACACCGTGGCTCAGCATCCAGTGACTATCAGACATAATCAAAGCCTGATAAGTCGAGCCAATACCATTACCGGGCCCGTTTCACAGTTTGGTTTCAACATTAGCCGTGGCAGTGAGCTTTGACGGGATTGATGGAGCGTGCAGACAGGAGTGACAGAATGTTATATACGCCGCCGCCCCCACCCCCTCGCAACACAAACGCATCACCTTGTACTAGGATATAAATTGTTGGAAAGAGTCAAAAGTGCTTTGACAGAGAGACATTCGAGAGCTGTTTATATATCCTACGCCACACAAAGAAAAATAAAATAAAAATGCACACACACAGACTCAGGATGGTGATCCACAGCCAACATGTGCAAAGTTTCCTGCTGCAACTTTAAAATAGACTCAGGTAAAACGTATTCTGCTCTTACTGATGAAGTTTTGCCACAAATTTTTAAGAGTGCAGAGTGTCAGAGCGGTGAATAAATGTACTGACATGACGCATCATCTAACGCCTAGTTCACAATCCATCAGGTAAGTTTTCAGCCATCTTACCAATAGGTTAATTTTTCTTTTTTCTTTCATACCGAGCACCAATGGCAAACTTTGGGCCCTAATTTAGAGTCAGATTGATACTGCGTGCGCGCACACACACACACACACACACACACACACACACACACACACACACACACACACACACATACACGTCTGCAAATTCAGTGACAAAATAAAATGCAGACCTTCAGAAACACGCAAAACACTGGCATGTTGTGAGGACGAAACAAGTTGTGACAGGAGCAGCATGAAAGATATGTTTATACCCAAACACACACACACATCTCTCACACACACATCTCTCACACACACACACATACAGACGCGCACAGTCTACTGTTTGTCTTACAATACCTTCGGCAGCTGCCTTTTCTAATCTATCAGCTGAGTAGATGAGCTGATCTGTCAGGTCTAAGCTTGGTTCAGGGGATGGTCACACAAAGGGCTGTCAGATGTTTGTTTTTGTTTTGTTTTTTAAAGCGCTGCCACGGCATCTCAAGTTTTGGTGTTTTTACAGTTTCACATCATCATGCATTTGTCAAATGGTGAGGAAAACAACCTTTCGGTGCTAAAAGTTATTTTTGAAACGACTTGTTAACATTCTTTAACCTCCCGAAATATGAACCAGTGAGCACTGCTTCAGCTGGAGGCTAGTGTTGGTTTCAACTAATAGACAATCAGTGCAGTTAGACTTCATAGAGCTTCAAAGAGCACAGCCAGGCATAGCCTCAAAACTCTGTCAATGCAGAGCAGCAGCTGAGACAGATAACTCCAATGAAATATTGTGCTTTTTTTTCTGTATATCATACAGACATATACACTGAATATTTTATATTATTGGATTTCAAAGAGCTTACGGACAAACTCAAGTTGCTAAAAATCTAAAATATGAAAGCTATAGCGAACCCTTTCAGTGAGACAGTTGAGTGTATTGAGTGTGTGTGTGTGTGTCTGCATATTTCTACCTGAGTGGCGTTGGTGTGTATGCACCACATCTACATCCATGTCTATTCCTAAATGTGTGTGCTTGCATTAGATGGGTGGTGGAGCACACTTTTCGACCACACTGCCCTTGACACTACCTCTCTCCATGTGACTGCCCCCGCCTGGGCTCCCCTGAGGCGATGTCGCTCCAGCGTCAGACCTGTCTAGTCGAGAAAACTGGATCTCTCTCTCCCCACAGGGCTGAGGGCCCGTGGTTGCGTGCCTTAGATATCTCCTCCGCTGGCTGTACACTCCCCCCCAGGTCCCAGTGACTCACCCAAGCACACAGCTGAGTCACTCCCATAGGGAGAACACAGATAAGACACAGGCACAAACATACTGCAAAAGCACATTACTTATATATTTTGGGATATATTTAGAAATGGGCTTTGTATATATAAAAGGATTTGGACAGAAATGTGTACATATGATGAAATTCACTCTCTATTCTTACATTTTTTTTGAGAGGTTGAAATCTCAAATGTGTGTTGTTTCTTTGTTCACATATTTCCTTCCTCCATTGCATGTCTGGGTACAGGTCACAGTATCATCAGGGTAAGACAAAATGCCCTCCCCAGACACTTCCTCCAGGCCCTCCTGGAAGTTCCTGAGGCATTCGGGCTAGGTGAGATAAATATTCCCTCAAGCGTGTTGTGGGTCTGCTCCTGGGGTTTTCTCTCACATGGACTTCCTCCACAGGGAAGCTTTAAGGAGGCATCCTGGTCAGATGCTTGAGTCACCTCAGTTGACTCCTTTTAGTCCAACAGAGCAGCACTTTTACTCCAAGCTCCTTCCAGATGCTTCCAAGAATCTTACCCTGTGAGAGTCATTCCAGGACATGGTATCAAGGGTACCAGTGTTTTCATGACATGAAGACACTCAATGTCCTTGCAAGAGCAAAGAGCTACTGCTCCTTGATGAGGACAGCATTTGAAATGCTTCTCCTGACTCAAAGGTTTGACAAGTGGTTGAGCCTCTTTTTTAACAACCTGGTATTAGCTTTCCCAATGAGGAACTTGGAGGCAGTGTGATAACCCAAAAAGGGGGGAACACCACCTAGTCACCTAAGAATTTAATGTCCTGGTCCATTAGTTCTTGGGGTGCCATCATGACAGGTACCAATGACTTTTAAGCCACAGCTCCAAGCAGATGTTAGACATATGGCTGACAATGATATATGATATGATGTCTCTTATTTGTTTGTCCTGTTCTGGTACCAGGTTCACCTACAAACTAACTTATGGTAGCACAACAATCTTCCTCTCCAGGTGCCCCCAGGTGGCACCATATTTAAAACCCCACTCATAGACTCCAAAGGGACAGAATACTTCAAACTGCTCTTTGTCACAGGCACAAAGAGGCAACACTCATTCTCTGGGAGGAACTCCGGCCCAACAGTGTTCAACCAGGAGCTTGTAACCATCCTTACACCTGCCCACCACGACCTCTCATCGTAGGCAACAAAGTAGCTGGAGACAGCGCAGAGCCTCTCTCTTTCCAGTGGGAAAGGCATTGGGCAACTTCAGACCGATCTGTACATACACTGCCGGCAATCATGCGTGTCTGGATATATGATCAATTCACACAGTACATTAGCTTAGATAAACATGCACACACTAGCATATGACAATTCACTGATTTCCTAACGACCATCACAAAGTGAATGATCATCCTTTCAGCTTTTCTGTTCTATTGGGACATCCGAGATCCTATAATTATAAGATAGATCAAACACAAATGTCTGCACACTCCATAAGCCATGGATGAAACTCACACACACACACTGCACAAACACCCTTATGTGCATGTACACAAACTAGATAACGCACTGATGCAGGCCTAGAAGTATCATCCACGTGACGACTAAATGTAGACCAGCAGCGTCCAGGAATTTCCCGTCCAGCAATTTCCCGTAGCGGGGACAGAGACGAGGGGGGAAGGCATCTGGAACATGGGCTGTTTATATAACACTGTGTATTTATGTGTGCATGTGTCTGATTCTGAACTATGCCACATGTGGGGACAATTTTTTATCTTGTTATCCAGTTGAATATATGTTATATGATTATATGTTTTCTGTCTTCTACGGTCAGTGGGAACAGTGGCTGGGTGTTAGCGTTGTCACCTCACAGCAAGACGATGTGCATATCCTCCCAGTGTATGCATCAGTTTCCTTCTGGTGCTCCAGCTTCTTCTCCCATTCCAAAGAAATGCAGACTAGGTTTAATTTGACACTCTAAGCTGACTCTATGTGTGAACCTGAGTGTGAATGTGTGACCCAGGCCTCTTACCCAGTCATTAAAATGAAAAGGATAAGTGGTTTAGATAATGGATGGATGTTTTCTTTGCCATTATGTTGAGGTATGTGTCACTAACGTTTAAAAAATTAGCACGAGCCTCGAGTGGGGAAAAATGATCAAATAAATCAAAGTAATGTCCCTTTGTACCGCCTTGTGTGTTCGGCATCCACATGATGTTTGTAATGAATTTTCCCAGAAAAGTAAAATCTGAAAGATGAGACGATGACTACAACAACAACAACAACAACATCATCATCATCATCATCATCAAGGTCAACGAGTCACTCGCGATTTCCCCCCTCATTCAAACAGCATTATCTTGAAGCCTCTGTCACAGCCATGAGTGAAAAATATTGTCAGCTGTCTGATATAATCATTTATAAATATAAATGTCAGAGCAGATGTTGGGATGAGCACAGTCATTGAATTCAAATGACTGTCTGTGTCAAGTCAGAGGATAAATCATGAGCATCGACAAAAGGTCAGGTGTTTAAGGAGCTTTTTTATTTAATTATTTACTCTCAACCTAAAAATAAATCCACGGAGTCCTTGGGGCGTGGGATGGCCTTTAGGAGTATACTCAAGAAGGCAGCATTGATTGATGAGATTCCTCTAGATGGTAATGTGAGTTTAATCAGATTTTCTTTGATTGGTTTCTTGATTTCCCTCTCTCTCTATCTCTCTCTCTCGTTATACTGTGCGCTCGACACTCGCAGTGACAAAAAGCGTGACCTTCTTTTGAATGTGCAGAGATCCAGGTGAAAAATAAAAAATAAATAAAATAAAAAATAGAAATGACACAAATGACTGATTAAAAACTGTAAATCTATGGTGCAATTTATAGGTAAACTCAAGCTGCTTTGCACCTGATGAACCTTTTAAAATAAGTCCGCGTAGCACCTGACAGATGGAAATGCCAACCGTTACATCAAGGCTGTTCAGTGTAACACAACAAGCATTGCCCAACTCCAAAAACACTCAGCTATGACTCAAGCATGACTTAGCTTAATTGAATAACATTAGTGCTCTTCAGTTTGCCCATATGCTGTTTGTTTCTGATGTGAAATAGAGTGCACCGACTGAAAACCCATAGAGGCATGCAAAAAGGGGATGGGGTTTTAAAGAACTTTTTCTAGCAGCTGTCCCCCCCCCCCCCTTCACCCTGGACTATTATTAACTGTGTAGATGAGGTCAGATAAACAACAGTGTTTATTGAGAGAAAAAAAACAAACAAACAAACAAACAAGAAAGAAAACATTTAACCTGTCTCTATCAAGCATATCCTCCTCCAGCAATCAACCAGGATATACCGAAACCTTTCCTGAGTGATGAAAAAATATCGGCGGCAAGAAAGCATTAGACTGAAAGAGTAAAAGAGGAGATGACTAAACCAAAAAAAAAAAAAAGTTTGATGAAAATCGAATGAGCCAGCTGAAAAAGCGTGTTTTGTCATGCACAACCAACAAGCATTAAACTTCAGCTCATATTTGCATTGCTTCAAACAACTGAAATGAATATTACAGCGCGCATTCTATAAGAGAAGGTAATATAATTATGCTGAAAGTCATAGAAAGTTGACTGAGCGAGCTTGCTCTTTTGAAAACTCTGTTCACATTCATCTATGTCCATATTCACACCTGGAAGCTGCCAGTACAGCCACACTTCTCCACTGCTGATAAGTGAATACCTCCCTCAGCTGGAGTAGGGAGGAATTTAGTGCCTGACTCAAGGACAAACAGTAGAGGGGAGAGTGTTTCATTTTAGCAACCCATATTTTTCCAGACAAACCATAATTTTGCGCTGGCAAATTCAGCATTCACAGTTCTCTGACTCCACGCAAAACATAAACTTGACTCAACAACCTGTAATCAGCTAGATGGCTGGATACTCCTCGTTGATTACATAACCAAATGCTGGAATGTCTAGCAGCAGCAATTAAGAGTGGTTACAAAGGAAGTAATTTCCCACCTATTACGGACAAACAGAGCATCATCATTATCGTTATTCACATTCACACTCCTAGCAGCTGCCAAGTGCAACCACAAGTCCTTACTGTTTTCAAGACCTCCTAAGGCAGCCCAGGTATTCAAATGACCTTATTGACTATTTGCTCAACATTAGCTGATTGTTCACCAATTAAGCATTTAAAGAAAAAATTGATGAATTTGAGGCTGCTTTATCACATTTACTAAATACAAATAAATGAAAGGAAATAAATATAGAAAGAGACCTAGCAACAAATCAAGCCACTTTTTGGCAAAGTATTAGCCCTTTTTAACCACAGTGACTCTGCAGTCCACCTGCCCGCTGTGGCTGGGGCTCAGCTGTGTTCAGTGAGTGGGAGAGAGCAGACACATTAAATTGACTCCACAGCAGCCAGACGGAAACAGGTAACTTATTCGCTGCATGCGACAACAGTATCGTTTAATAGGTGTAGTCAATCATACAAAGGGCTCACAAGACCATACGGCACTGTATATTCAGATATCCTGTCAGTAATGTATAGTGGAACATGATAAAACACACAGTGGAGCATTTTGGTCTCTCCCTCTGCGCATCAAGAAAGGTTAATCTGGTTTTGAGGTCACGTGCCAATAACAAACTGTATTCAAGTAACATGGTTAGTCAACAACATTTTATGGCTAAATATTAAAAACAAGGGATGTGAGATGTAACACTAGTAGTCCAACAGTGATATCATGTCAGCCTTAAAGCTTACTACTGCTCTATTTGTAATTGCCACTTTTAAAATATAATTTGAAGACTACAAGTGAACATTATAGTTACATTGTAGAACACCTGATACCAAAGATCACTGTTTCAGACCGAAGTTGGGCATCACTGTGGAACCAAGAACTCGTGGTGTCGCATTGGTTCTATCTCATGACTACTGTAAGCTTCCTGCCTTCCCCAAAGCAAAGGAAATGATGCAAAACTCATTGAAATGTTACACCACTCTCCCTTTTATCTCTTCATCTCTTTCTTTTCTCCCATGAGACTTTGTGGTAATGGTGGGCTCTGGCCCCTCAGGTGCAGGCTGACAGAGACCACATTTTAATCTTCGCTGCATTATATGCTTTCTTTTGTGACATCTACTTAACCCCTCTTGGAGACTTCTTCAGATGGATAGATTGTTTTTAATCTATCTTTTTTCATTAAGTTTGCGCTCGGCCTAACCACCATTGCAAAGTGACCCTTTGGCATCCTGCTAAAACAAAAAATACTGCAAAGTGCCTCTGATTTACCTACAACATTTTTACCATCTCAGCCCTTTTCAGCTTAATAGCTGTTATGCACATGGTGAATAAAACTGGGTCACCAAACAATAACCCATTCTGAAGAAATAATCTGCTAATCTTAGTGATAATAAACACTACATGTTAAACATTTACATCAGAAACAACCATCTGGATATTGTGTTCACAGACCTCTATGAAAAAACATTCATGTTCTAAAAAATGAAATTACTTTTTCAAAGGACAGTTACAGACAGTTACAAAAACATAAAAAAGGTTGGTCATGGATTTATTTCATGAAAATGTTCATAGTAACATGAAACAAAGCAACACTTCATCTCAGGTTTGTCACAAGAGAGTCATGGTAGTTTATCAGTCTATGTACATGTAGGCATGATAGGTTGGTAGCTCTTATGGTATATTAAGGCAAGGAGAGAAAAATAATATACTGAAGTAAAACTGAATGTTACTGAATACTGAAGTAATCACAGGTGTGACCACTAAAGTAAAGAAACAGCTCAGCAGATTACCTGCTGCACAAAAGCAGTACTGTGTTTGTCAACTGCAAAGAAGAAAAAAAGAAAATTGCTGCCACTGAATTACCTTAAACACATTTCCACTCTTGTGTGTATGGCATTACTGTTTGTTGTCCAGATTGCTGTCAAGCTCCACTTTACTCCTCTCTATTTGCCTGATTCATCTCTGATGCTGAGGAGGAGGACGGTGAAGTGGAGATATTGAAGGCGGTGGACTTTTATTTCTCTCACAAAAATTCTGCAGACTCTCCTGATTGGAGGGAGTGCAATTGATGCTTTTAAATAAGCCAGTGTTTAAACACTGTTTGCATCCATTTATCCTCTCAGCACCCCCTCTCTCTGTGGGTTTCTCATTTTCTGTAACTCTACAGAGTCGCTCCACATATGCATTTACTCGCATTGTAATGAAAGAAGATTGCTAAAAATGTTTTTGTCCTCTGTGGAAAAAAAATAATTAGTCTGTTTATGTGTGTCTCTCCCTACACTGAATATTAATATGCCTGGCGGTAATCAATTGGGCATTGCTTGGTGGCTTGCTGTGAACCATACAAGTAGGTGTTTATCCTCTTGCCAGCTGAGTCTGGAATATAAACTAAAATAAACAGCTCTCTCATTTTTACTAAAGTGAACATCACTAACCACAACACATTTCCCAGGTATTCTGTACTCTATTCTGTTACTATGTATGACTCAAAAACCTACAAACTCACCTGGCTAAACATGGCTACTAACCTCTTAAACCTCATTTATTTCCTTGTCACGTGCCATTTTTTTCTAGTGGGGTTCAATTTCATCCAACTCTCTGTGGGTCTCTACAAAATGCAAGTAATCACAAACAGCAATATTGCAGTCCCTACCCCCTCAGTATATGACTTACATTGTGGTTGCATGCCTTTGGCGGCAGCCAAGACTGGAGATGTGAAGGTGCATTTGCCACCAGCGTTCACAGCGGCCCCCTCTGGGAGCAACATTCAGCACATACAGAAGCCAGGCAATAGCTCATAACTGAATACCAATACACCTCTTTAGATCCCTGTTGCTACCCCGGCTCTTAAGCCACCTTTGCTAGAACTGCCGGTAGGTAGCTGAGTGAATCATATTACTGCCTTCACTGCCTGTGTTATTGCCAGAGGCAAAGGCGTATGGAAGAGACATGATAA
The DNA here is from genome assembly GCF_021018895.1 of Seriola aureovittata. Lineage (NCBI taxonomy): Eukaryota > Metazoa > Chordata > Actinopteri > Carangiformes > Carangidae > Seriola > Seriola aureovittata. Next base: position 10,673,573 of record NC_079378.1, on the reverse strand, counting down.
TTAGCCCGAGAAAAGAGTTGTCTTGAAGTTGTCCTTACATTGTCCTGGTCCTGTGACCACTGTATAATCAATTGCCTTTAAACCTCGTTAACCCCTCCTCACCTCCGGTATATGTGGCTCATTACAAGGTCAAAGGTTGTTCAGATTGACAGCAACTTAAATTCTTGTCCACATCAAAATATTTTTAAAATATTTACATATTTCATGAGTTATAGGGGGGGAAATGACTGACAGACTCTAAAAGCCACACTGTACTTACAATAGTTCTCACATAATCAAGAGAAAAAATCTTCCTCTGAAAAGATGAGTCAATGAGTAAATGTGTGTTAAAAAAGGTAGTAAAAATGACAGCAACTGACCAAATTTGTTGTAAACAATATGATCAAAAGATAACTTCCTCCTCTCAGTTATCTGGCACGCTTAATTTAGGGAGGCACATTTTAAACCAGAACTGAGTGTTATGCCGCAAGACCTAAAGTTATAGAGAATGAGAGATATGAAAGTGGAAAGATGAGCCATCAGAGAAGAGAGAGTCCCTGAACCTTGTTAACATACAGACACACACACCACCTGTCTTGGCCTAAAGCTAGAGCCAACTAGCACAGGGATGCTGCTTGTTCAGTGAAGCTGTCAGAAGCTTTGCTCCACCCTACAGATGTGAAGGTGTGCATGTAAGTGTGTGTGTGTGTGTGTGTGTGTGTGTGTGTGTGTGTGTTTGTGTGTGTGTGTGTGTGTGTGTGTGTGTGTGTGTGTGTGTGTGTGTGTGTGTGTGTATGTGTCTCTCTCTCTCTGTGTTTGGGCAGAGAGCTGCAGTGAGCCGCTGTGCAGGAACAGGGGTGCTGTAAGATCAATCTTTTCATGGAGATCAAAGTCAGGCTCCTGGCACTAATGATCTGATGTGAGCAGCTGGATGGTTGCCACTGCAGCCACTGACCAGGCTAAAAGTTTTCGTTTGGACTAAGATAGATGGCCTTGTTTGGCCGTTCTCTGTTAGGAGGCAGGCATGTTAGCAAACAGGACATCAATGGAGTGGCTAACGGTGCAGTAAGCTGTGGGCTCTCAGTACTCATGATGAAAGCGAGTTCCTGCCAGTGTAAGGAAAGTACAACAGACACCACAGACATTACAAAGCATATAAGAAATTAAATTTACAAAGGCAAATAGTTCCATGACCAGTTATGCAGCAGTAAAATTAAGATCAATATATGGCACCAAATTACTATATATTGTCAACTTTCTAGTTACATGGAGAAATTAAAAACTATGTTACATTGATAACTGCCATTATTGGTAAATAATGGCACATAATTAATGGCAATAATCACATTCATGTCGATTTTGTTATATGTGGCACATGACACGACTCTTTTTTATTAGGCCTTCTTACGGTGGAGCTCAAGCTTCTCAACATTTCATGAAACAAATCGTCAGTAAGATTCACAATAACATTGCACTGAGGCATTTTAGTGTATGGCTTTCTTTTCAGTTAACGTCCTTTTTTCAAGCTAAGCACCTTTTATAAAGCGATGCATATACCCTGGAACAGTTGTGTAAATACAAAATACTTTCTTGATGGTGAGGTCATTTCTTTTCCAGAGATAACCACTGTATAAGCACAATGTGACACCTGCAACCACCATCAGGATAAATGGATCTCTTTCCCCTCACTATTTATACTTACTATTGCTTTCAGAGTCCACTTTTTCGCCCCCCACCTCCTCTTCCTTTGTTCTTACACACAAACACAGAGAGCTATCCTGTCCTGGTCATAACACAAGCACTTGATTTCACCCAATTTTGTATTTTCCGTGCGGTGGGATATCCGCTGGATTTCTGCTCTCTTATTGTGAGACAAGCTTTTGTGAGTATGACAAAGAGACCTGTGCCTACCAGGAGGCCTGATCTGTCCTAATGGGGCTTGTCTGGATTTACAGAGGCTTTCGATTTCTGAGAACGCGCTGCAGTCGATTTCACAGTCATACCAGCTGGCCGTGCAGAGGGGCTGCCACTTCCATCGAGGGAAACTTTTCAGTGGCAGCTGGTGATTTTGTACCTGGGTGGGGCTACAGGCACTGAGGGCTTGTGCTTACACACAAGCTGCGCTGTTGTCCAGCATGGACTACTGAGCTTTGACTTCTAACTATAGGGGGCTGTTACATTTGCTCAACAATTGAAGCAGAAAAGACAACACACTCCATTCAACAGCTCAGCTTGGCTACTTAATCTGACTGTCTCATTTCAAACCAAGAAAGACCCACTAGAAAACAAAAACAAACCTAGGAGTTGAGGAAAACATAAATAACTAAATTCAACTTAAATGCTGGATATACATTTATCACTATTTTTCATAATGATTTGACATGATTGTCACATTTTGCTTTTCTGCTTAATAATTAAAGACCCAGTGATAGTTAAAGCAGTACAAATTTGTAATATACAATAGTTGACGTAAGAAGTGGCAACAGTTTAGCCTGCCATGCCATCTTTTGACTTTATTGACCTTAACTTTTTATCACGTTATCTCCGTCAGCTTGATTAGAGTAGTGGCATTGGCTAATATTGTGCTAAATGTTAAGCAATGCCCCTACAAGACTATTGTACTACATTTACGTAAACAGAAGGAAGATCATGAAAGACAAAGTTCAAAGTATCGCAGCGTGTTCCACTCGTATCGATATTGTAGAGTATTGTAAGTATATACACCATCAAAGAGTCAAAGAGAGAGAGTTTCTACAGGTGAAAATCACATACCAGTATCGCACTGTATTCAGCAAACTTCACCCACATTTACACAAATCTCTTCAGAGAGCACCTATACTCTCTCGGTGCCTGGAAGACAATCGAGTCAGCTAAACAGCCCTAACAAATTACTCTCCCTAAACTAGAGCTGAATTGGATACTGGGAAGACACAGCAGTGAGCAACAGCTTCCCTTGCTCTAGGGTAAACTAAAGACTCATGAGCCCCATGCTGGGACAATACACCCGGCAACCCATCAGTGGCTCAGTGATGGAAATAATCAAGTGGCTAGTAAGAAACTAAATTCTAGCGACGCTCAGCAAATTGTGGGCATGTACCTCCACTGCACTGGCTTCCAAAAGCCTTAATACCACGGCCGACTCTAAGGGGGAAAATCAACAACTATGATATGCAACTTTAGTACTCTTAGAATGACAAAAGCTTGATGGATGATAGAAAGCTGGCAAACAAACACAGTACATGCACTCATCGTAATCTCATCTTGCATAATCATAACAACCACTGAGGGCTAAACACACATTACCCATCTCGCCTGACCTCCTTTGGTCAGTCCTTTGGTCAATACAATACGATAGAATAGAGATTGAGAAACCACAGTACCATGTTTATCTTAATGTATTTCCAGTTACAGTAGAGACCCTGTTACCCCATGTACATGTAGTTGTGAAATGCTTGTGCAGAGTTTTCCCCAAAGCCATGTCACTGAAGAGGCAGACACTACTGAATGCTCTTTCATGTGACATAAATGTTCATTGATTTTCTTTCTTCTGAAAAACAAAACCTCAACACTGAATTATTAAGAAGAAACATATGGAAATTGGCGCTGGAGCACTAAAGGCATATGTAATAGCACCAAAGGCACATATAAATGAAACTTGCATTAGCCTTCTGACTCAAAGTGTCTTCTTGAGACATTTAGAGTGTGAGGCAAAGAAAACTCAAGGACATCCTTGAGTTTTCTTTCCAAGGTGAAACAAAATGTGGTTACCATTATTTAACATTTAAAGTCACATTTAATTCTGTTTCATCTCTTCCACAATTACATTCTTTATTTATTTATTCATTTACTCATTTATTTTGCAGATTCCAGAATCCAATATTCTTATTTGGAAGCTCAAAACCAGCTATTACCTACAGTAGAGTACATACATCTGTAAATCAAGAAAATATCAGAGTTACTACTGCACATTCAAATTGTTGTAAGTCACTGAAAACTACTACATATAAAGAGTTAAAGATTCAATACTTGAGTTCTTGCTGGCTAACAGTCAAGTGACCAAGGTGCCATTGTGACTTTATTTAACATTTTTCTCTTGTGTCAGATTCCTAATTGCCCTAATTTTCGGTTCATATCACTTCCATGTGATCTCTAAAAGAGATCTTGTGGAGAATTATTGTTAGTTGTGTAACAAAGAAGTCAGTACGAAAGGTGGGTTACATGTGCTACATGATAACATGACTGCCAATTAGTATCCAACCGAGATACATTGGGTTTTCATGTCGCAAGTGCTGCAGTCTTTAGCCTCTCATTGCCCTAGGGTCGCAAGGATGACATCTTTTTGAGGTGAGAATTGAGAATGCCCTGAAATGGATTTGGCCCACATGGCAGTGTGCTGTTTGCCAGGGAGGCCAACAAGTTTTCAGCTCTAAAATAAGAAGTGTTACATGATCCAAACTGATATGTCTTAGGACCTGATAATGACGTACAGATGTCTAAATACAGCATGGTGACCTGTCACAGGCCAAAAGATCTATGAATGTGTTAACCGTCTGCCAGCTGCCTCCACCCACATGAGCTTCTATAGGAGATTAAGCATAAACATAGAAATCCTAAATATGTCAAGTAGTTTGACGGTCTCTATGCGATTGGTATACAACCACAGTACTGATGGAGGTGGACAGTAACTTAGTACATTTACTTGACTACAGTATTTTGAGACTTATTACTCTAACTCTCCTACTCTCACTACACTTAAATTGTACTTTTGACTCCACTACATTTCAAGAACAATTACAAGTACTATTTAATTGGAAGCAGAGCTACGTTAAATAAAGATGAGGCAGAAGATTCACCAGAGGCCAATGGCTTAATCTGAAATCCATGTTTGAAATTTTATAAATAAAGAAAGATTTGTTTCATTTTAAATGTTTGCTGTGTTTACCACGACCAAACTTCATCACTGCAAAAAATACAAAAAATACAAAAAAAAAGAAATACAAAAACGACAATGGCTCCTTTTGTTGATTCAGTTGTGTTTTTATGGCCATTTTCACAGGCTTTGAATCATATTATTTTTAAAAGCAAGTACTCCATATATCCTATTGGAGTAATATTTGACCAGGAGGATCTATACTTTGACTCAAGTAATGAAGTTGTGTACTTCGTCCACATCTGCTGATGGCCTGGCAGCCACTGGAGGTACAAACAGATGTTTGATTATGGGCTTACTCAATAGCACAAATAAAATGGAGAAAAATGAAAAAAAAAAAAAAATGCATGTAGCTTTCTAGTAAATACAAAATGCCCTGTGTACTGCAAACATGAGATGTGAAATAGAAACTATTGGCTTTGGGAAAAATGCCACTAAACAGCTGATCATGAATTATTTACTATATTGGCATATCCTTCAGCTGTCATAAGACACTTTGGGTGTCATGAAGAGGTGCAAGACGGAGTTATTCCTCAAGGTATTCCTATATAAAGACCTTCCTGTGATTTCCTTTCCTACAGTGGTAAATGATACACACCAAGGTTGGTAAGTATCAAGTGGTAGCTAATCTGTTAAAAGAAATACACCACATGCATGAGCACATAGAGACTGTCACAGTAGAACCATGTGGCTACAAGACACAGACAAATGTGGAAATGAACACATCAACCCAGTGTTTTAATGTTCAATTTGACCAAATGTCAGATTGATTAATTAAAATCAGTTTATACGGTGACATCAAACACATTATGATATTTAAGGGGGCCTAACTGGAAAGTCAGATTCTATTAGAGTTTGATCCTCTGCTGTAATAACATTGAAGGTGGGTGATTTAAAGGAGACGGATGAGGCTAAACAAGGAGCCCAGTTAATGTGCGTGTGTGAAGACAGAACCACCCCGATCTGAAATTTCCCATGTGATAGAACATTTTCTGAGGATCTAATGTTTATTTCATAATCACCATGACTGCTGTTTTTTCTCTCTTCTTTGTTCACCAACCCCTTCATTTCCAATGAATGGTAGCCATTTGATCAGTGGTCTGGGCTAATTAGCATTTAGAAAACCACTACGAAACTGCTGTCAGTTTAAACGCTTTTCTTCGTGTGATTTCATTTGTAATACTTTATCCTACTGCTCAGTGCTTTACAACGCCGAAGTAAGTATTGTTTTTAATGTGGTATCACATTGTGTTTAGCATGTCATATGGCATTATGCTTCAGTATTAAAGAAGAATTGAATTTGGTGGACCGAATTCAAGTGTGACTAAAAGGCAAAGGTTTTATGTTCATGGGCTCTGAATGATTTCATTGAACTTATCTATTCCATGGGAAGTTGACTGATGGTCAGTAAGGAACCAGCAATCCCTTGTGATTAAGTCCTTTAACCTATAGATAACATATAGATTTAGATTTTTTTTGAGACATAGATTGATTTATCTGATTCGATTAAATGACCTCGGTGGCGGTGAGCGCTCCCTCTTCCTGGTGTCGCATACTCATTATGCCAGTTAGATTGCTTCTCCCAGATTCTGAAGACACTTTGGTTTCAGGCACCAGAGTAACAGCAGAATCCACATACCTGCATTCTGTGTTTGCTTAACAGTAATTAATCAATGCAGCAATGTCATGAAAACATTTCAAATTTTAAAGTTGGGAAAAGCAGGGACAAACAGCAAGTCAAAATCAGACTGATAATTAAATTGTAAAAGTTGAAACAACGGTGTGACTTGGTATTTTTTGCAATGCACATTTGTAATTTGCAGTTTCAACTCCATGCCATTAAGGCAACAATAAGCACCAGTTTTCAAAGCATTCCTATAAGTTTAACAATGAAATACTGTTGGGAGCTGGGTGGAAAAGTAGGAGCTACCATCTTGTTGTTGCTATCATTTCAATCTGTTGCTTCTTTTGTGAAAACCCACTGACAGATAAAGAACACCTGAGGATTGTTCTGTGTGGCAGTGCACGTACTGGCAGAGAAATGCACATCGATTTTGTTACTCTGAAGGACACGAGGTCAGACGAAATCACTGTTCAACAAATGATGTTGCACTAACTATAGCATAGACGGCGCTATCAAATTTCTGACACCTCATCTTATTACATTATTTCCTCAATAATGTCTTCAAAGAGGCCTTATCTGTTTAATTTGATAATTCCAAAATTGCATTAAGGCCACACGCAGCAAGTCAATTTCCCAAAGCACTGAAAATGTGAACCTTTATATGAAGCCGTCTCATTTTAGAATACTGTCAACTCAGACACATCCAAGCATCTCTATTTTCAGCCAGGTGATGAAACTATTTGTGACAACAGTTTCTTCTATCAACAACCCCGGCATGTAAATACATATAAGTGAGTTAGAATATCAGTGACTGCCGCACAATATACAGGGAACAGGATGTGTGGGGTAGGCGCTGCTGCTATTTTCAACACCTACAAAAGTTTTCAAAAGTTCTTCACTGGGAGCTTGTCAAAAAAGAGACTTGGTGTATCTTCTCTTTTTCACATCAATGTCTAGAGAATGACAGACTGAAATAGTGAAATACGGATCAGGAGGCCCTTCATTTTGTGTGGCTGCTGGAAATGGCAGTGAGAGACAGCATGGGGGGGGGTATCAAACTTTTAAATGCTGGCTAGAAAAGAGACAAAGAGAGGAAGCAGCTCTCCTGTGTAAGCTTGATAGGGCCTGGGAAAACATGGCATCTAAGACATCGAGTTTTGTGAGACTGGTGTCGGGGGAGGTGAGCCTCTCAAGCTCTAGACGCCAATTATGGGAACTCTCTCCCTTAGCTGGTAACGAATGGAACCGTGCTCCCTGATGCTAATGAAAGTCCTAATTATTTCAGACAAAGCATCCGGGATTGACACCGCAGGTTTCTGAGGGGACTGACTCCCCGTGCCTTCAAACCAAATGTCAACAGTAGCTTGAAGAGAAATCGTTGGACTGATAGGTTCCCACAGGGTGGCTAAAGATTGGGTGGTTATGGACAGGTAGACAGATGGAGAGAGCATGAAAGGGAGGGCAGGGTGGGGGTAGGGAAGGAAATGAGACAGGGTATGGGCTTGAGGAAGGCCAGGAAGGACCGTCTGTCACCGGAAAAGAAATGCAATAGGAGGTAATCTGTAGTCACAAAGCTCTCTGCTGAGTTGCACTGAGGGTCCCCAGGGAGCTGTCATGCCTTAACCACTGCTGTTGCCTTCTAAAAGCTTAATGCTGAGGAGGAATTAAACCTGTGCACGCGCCTGAGTGTGTGTGTGTGTGTGTGTGTGTGTGTGTGTGTGTGTGTGTGTGTGTGTGTGTGTGTGTGTGTGTGTGTATGAGAGAGAGTGGGGTGTATAAGATACTCTGTGTCCGTTCTCTCTGTTCGACATGCTTGAACAGGTAGAGCAAACAATCAAACCCATTTACAATGACTTCCTCAATCACCTCCATGATTGGCTCTGTAGCTGACAACTGAGTGCAGGTCAAATGACAATCCTTTCATGATCCTCAAATGAGACACACACACAAACACACATGCACGCACGCACACACACACACACCAATCCTACACAGTTGAGCAAACAGCAACTCTGCATTTAGACCGCGAGCAACCACATGTCAAGCTACTGTCTATTCAACATTGTTAAGCCACTAATTACTGTCAGCTGATTACTTGCTACTGTGTAATATGATAAGAACAGTGTTTCGCAGTAACACATTGCTGAGTTTATTCAGTGCGATGATCCCTTTCTTCACCAGTGATCACAAGTGTAGGCGAAAGCCACTTAAAATTCACTAATTGCACTACTGTTGCAAACATTACATTCATTCAGCATATGCATTGTTCCAAAGCTATTTTCATAAGTTTTCACAGAGAAAGAGAGGAATTTGAGAGTTAGATCATTGTTAGATCAAACCATCAACGCTCATACGCCAACTCCTACTTATTAATCTCAGAAACATTATTATTCACACATTCTGGGAGGTGGTATAGGAAGGCAGCTGGCCTGCAACAAAATCTATGCGCTGGTAACACTAAAGTTGCTTTATCTGCATGCGTCTTCCTGGCCAGCTACAGTACACCCACAAATCACCTGTGTCCAATGTTGGAGAGCACATCCAGAGCACCGGGACAGTGCGCAGAGAGAGAGAGAGAGCGCACTGGAAAACTACTGCCCTTCATCTAACTTATTGACATAATATCATTAAAGCTTACATGAGAATTCTGCTATGACTATATCACCACTTTCTTCTGTAATAACATGCAATTACTGAAATGGTTAAAAAAAAAAAAATCATATTTGTTGGTCTATTATAATTTGTTGCACTCTGTAATCAGGATAACTTTCCTCCCAGCTGAACATAGTGGCCAAATTGTTGTTTTAGTTAAGCCCTGCCTGTGTCTGAAGCTGGTGGCCGCACTGAGGACAGGAGTAGGAGTACTGCATGTGGTCAGTGGAGCTAAATTAGTTGTCAATGGTGAGGTTAAACCACCGTGTATTGACTGTCATTTCTACACAGGTCAATGGGTGTTCCAGAGTTGGAGTTGTCAGAAGGAACCTTTGACAGAGCTGGACTGAGGAATGGAAAGTAATTTGAAGCTTGCTGTGAATAATTACATCTAATGAAGAGTATGCAGTAGTAGTATGCAAAACTGCAGTGAGCACAACTGTCATCAACAAGCAAGCTGGCGCCAGTATTTGCAGAACATATCTAGAAAAAAAAAAAAAAAAAAAAACATATAGTAAATGAGCTGAGAACATCACAGTGGTCTACTGTGTTGGCTGGAGAGGCTGAAGTGTCCATTCTGAAGGAATCCCTGATTTCAGTGTTTCCTTCAAGACTGCAGCACAACATAAACAAAATCCTCCTTCAAGAAATAGTCACATATCATCTTTATCAAAATACACACACACACACACACACACACAGCGTCTTTGTTACAACATATCACTAGAGCTTATTTACCACATTAGCTATCAGTGATTGCTGACTTTCCCTTGTGTAAAGTCTACCTTCGTGGGTCCCAGATTTTGTCCAGATATTTCCCTCTGGAGCACTTAACAGCTGACCTGGCCAGTACTTAGCACTTGTTATATGTGCATCGAGTGTGTTGGTGATTAATTAAAGCAATATATCTGGAGCTCCAGAGGGGAATCAAGATGCTGTTGCAAAGATTAGTGGCTGAGGAAACCGTAGGAAACCTATAGCACTGCAGCTCAGCAGGGCAAGAACTGCTCTGCCAGGAGAGAATACCATGTTAAAATAGTTGAAGGAAATCCACAATTTTTTGTAATTTTCATTCTATATATTTTCTGTATTGTAATGTATGTACATATACAATGCAAGACAGTAGAGGAGCATAAGAGATTGGCGGCATAGAGTTAGTTATAAAATAAAGAGCATAATTAGTGTGAGGACACAATTTACTGAAACACTTTTAACACGTGTGTATGTGTGTGTGCGTGTGGGTGATTTCTAAGTCTTAATCTTTGACACTTGAGGAATAACTGAGAGGAATATGCTACAAATGTTCACACTAAGGAAATCTAAGCAACAAAAACAGCTGTTTATCCTCGAAAATTGTTTTTTCCATCCTTTCCTGTGCTTACCAGGGTCCCTGGCATGTCAAACTTTGGGTATTATGTAAAAGGTCAGCGTGCCTGAGAAATGTCTTACTTGAGTAAATCCATAATAGATTTCAACAAAATAGCATGGGAGAGGACTTTCATATCATAAAAATTTTGTTCCATGCAGGTTGTGACCAAAATATGACTATAATGTGTACAAAAATCCCTTCCCCTCTCTCTCTCTCTCTCTCTCTCTCTGGCAAAGCAGCAATCCCATTTCAGAGTTAATTCTGTTCTTGTGTCCTTTCATCCATAATTAAAATAACAAGCAACTAATTACTTTTGAATAATGTCAGGCCAGTCAGGCGGGTTGCACAATCCCTCTCCATAATTAAAGTGCACCCAACAGTTTTGGCAGACATTCCCCTCATAGCCACATCACTTTGCATTGTTTCAGTGAACCAGTGTACAGGCAAACCCTTTGGAAAACCATAGACACACTCCAGGGTCTGAATGTCAGCTAGCTTTCAGATGCTGTGGGCTCTGAGTTATTTGAGGTTTGGAAATGCAACATGCCCCCTCTCTGAAGTGCCCTGAGGGCAAAGAACATTGTAGCAGGAAGTTGAGAATTAAACAATCTGGGCATACTCTTTGACTGCGTGCCAGCCAAAGACACAATGCACTGGTGACTGCGAAGAAGTAATGAAAGACTGATGGATAGTTGCACACGGGGTCCAGTGTTTTGAAGCAATGCCATCTGGGTGGCCGTGTAAGATGGCAAAAAAAAATCGGGCTTTTTCTTATTTGTATCTATGAAAACACGTTTTACACTTCCATTCACTGCTCACTTTTGCTGGGTCTGTCTGAGGAAGAGGAGAGTGTCCTCTTGGGTTTTCAGGCGTCTCCGTATCAAGAAAAAAAAAAAAAAATCCAAACCAACAGCTCATGAATAAAGACACATGATGTTCATGGTGTTATATTTTGTTTTAATGACCACATTTGATTTAATGCTTGTATACCACATGATTTAAGCCTATCATTGCTTGTCCATTCTTATAACAAACTGCCCCACTTTTACTACCTTCCCACAATGCTGAAGCTCTAAAGTATTGCTCCCAAAGACCATGGGGAACACTCCGGTGTATAATCGTGCCAGGAAAGGCAATTTATCAGACGATATTGCCTCTGTGTAGAGTGGGGGTCCCTAAGCTCCTCCCAAGCAAGGACTATTGGGTTTGGACCAGTGGCAGAGAGTGGGGGAGGCCTCCTAACTGATCTGTGGTCTGCCACAATCAATCTTAGAGAGATCCCAGTGCTTCAGCGGACACGGCTACACAGGGCCTAATGAAGGCCTCACGCGGTGCTGTCTGCTGCAACAAAACATGTTTATCTCTGTCAGTGTGCTGGGTTAAAGATTAGGGGGTGGATAGATAACTTGGCTTATGGTAGGCATGTCTTCATCTGCTGGCTGTCTCGCTTTGTTTACAACATAGCAGATAATCTTTCTTTTTTTTTTCTAGTATTTTTTTTAATCCATTCTGTGATATACTCAGTGAGTATATTAGACTAGGGACTAGACTTCTGTGCCTCTCCACATACAGGAAGCCATGATGCACTGTTGTTTGACTGTGAACTTTTGACATACCCATTAATGACTAATTACACTCCAGCCAGCATCCTCTTGTCATTCGAAATATGCGTTACATAATTGATGCAGCATCTGCCCAGGACATCCTCTTCCAACAATGTCACTATGTGTGTCCCCCCCTCTCTCCGCTGTTATTTAGTAGCAACGTATATTTGACTCAGTGTGAATACTGCTTATGTGCATGAGCTAACAACAGATATAGTATGCACTCAGAGAGTTTTAACGTATCTGCATTTCCATTGTATTGCACTTCATTTGCTGTCTCCCAACAAACTGCCTTTTATTGGCTGATACGCACTGAAAATTGGTTTTCCATTCTCTGACTTGTCCAATTACATGTAAACCAGTTGGCTATTGTGTGTTCAAGGTATTCAATTTTCACCCTGGGAACACGTACAGTATAATGATCTATATATATTCACTTTACATTGAGGCACATAATATGAAAACTGGTGGAATAGGTAGCTTTGGGTAGGCAATCATCCTCACCATCTGAACTGTGACTCAATGTAAATGAAGTGATAATGGCATTTCCTCAAACCTCAAAAAAAAAAAAAAAGATGATGGGATTACACTTGGGCGTGTTGAATGTTGGTTCTATTGTGGTATTCTTTTCTGTATTGTACATCGCTTTTACATACTGTTATATAGAACTATGGTATTAGCCACTAAGCTGACGTTTTGCAGGGTTGTTGAGGCTTTTCCAACGAAAATGACAATGTTGGCCTTTTTAATGTTTAATTTCATGTGCGTCCATTCAACTGTAGAGGGTAGTACAATGGCAGGCTGCATTGCAACTGCTATTCAGACTCAACATTTCAGTTGCCTCACTCTCATATCTGCTCTTAAGGAACAGACACACATGAAATTCCACATTAAATCACAATCTAACAAGAAAAAAAAAGGGACTAGTTATCAAAGGAGGGGGGTCCTTTATGTCAAAAACTTTAGGAAGACTGCATTATGTAAGACTGTCAGTTCCAAAAAAAAAAAAAAAACCCACTGGACTGGTGCTAACTGAAAGATTTCAATAGATGACATCCCCTCTGTGTGAGTATAAACAGCTGTGGGAGAACCATCTAAGTGGTTTGCTGTAAGATGTCAGCTTTGTTCAAGGAAACTAGGTTGACTCGTAAATGGTGATGGCACTGTGATGGGCAGACAGCTGTGGAATTTCAGGAGCAGCATAAAGAAAAAAAAAAAAGCAAAGACTGATATACGCTGCTATTAAAAAATGAAACAAATAATAATAATAGGCTTCTTTTAACATTAGTGAAAGCAGGTCCTTGACTAATTAAGTGCTAAAGTTATAATTACCAAGCATGGTGAAATGACTTTGTTTTAGCAACAGTGAAAATGTCATTTTTTCATTACACTCATATGTACGTGCAAAAGGTATAATAATATTAACAATAATAATAATATAAGAATACATAAATATGTACTAAACAGAAATAACTGTGGGATAAATAAATACACTTATTAGGTATGTCAAATACACAAGCTTGCATACATTTATGGCTTAATTTACCGTATATTTTTAGACAAAATAATTTCCCCTCATCAAGGATAATAGAAAGAGTATAATTAACAAAAAAAAAAAAAAAAGTGACATCTCCTTTGTGGGCTTGTGGAGAGCTGTGAGGGAGATTGCTCAGTTGCTTTGTGTTAATGTCTGCTTGGTTTCTGTCGCTTTCTAATTGGTTTATAATGCTGACGGTTGCTGGTTACACACAGTTCTTTGCTAATGTTCAGCTGTCAGTGGTTGTTGGAGCAGGTTCTGTACAAAATCCCAGCAGTGCAATGTCAGGATTTATTTTTTCTAAGTTACTACGCAAAGCTCTCTGAGGTGTTGTCTTCCTTTTCTTTCGTATTTTGTCAAATGTGTTTAATTATTGAAAGGTCTTTAGCATAATTAAATTAGAATGTGTTTTTTTTTTCTGTTAAAATAAAACACCCTAACCCAAAAGCAGTAGTAAACTAAATAAATAATCCTTGTTTTTCCTGTGTTCCAGTAACCTACAACTAAAGATCGGACACATCTGTCACGTCTAATTTTTCAAGTCTCTTGGCTAAACTCTGTGACTAGATCTGACCTCTTTGGTTCTAGAGCTAGGAGAGGATGAAGTGCTTTTACTTTTGAAGTGCTTCTACCCTTTCTGCAGCCAGGACCTCATTACCCCCACCTACAACAGCCAAACAGACAGAGGAGTAAAGTAAGAACCATTTTAAAGCCTTCAGATCCTCACTCGCGGTGTCCAAGCCTATTAGATCACTGTGACACATGGAAATGAGGTCATGTATTCTCTGTGGGGCACCTCCTTATCCATATATCTGGGATTTCTCCTCCGAGGAAGTGGGAGACAGAGAAGGAGTGAGAGAGCAAGAAAGAGAGCGAAATGGGGAATAAGTCCCACAGAGGATCATTAAAATGTGAAAAACCCTGACCAACTGGTCGTTTCAGCCCTTTCAACCCTTTGCGTCATGACAAATGTTCTGAATATATAGATCTGAGAGAAGCCCGTTGTTCCTTTCAGCAAGATGATGAATCGGAAACTGTGTTCACCGCTCGCTACTTCATTGTGCTACAAATAGCCTTTGACTGTAATGTGTTACATTAATAATTTGTATGAATAAAACAATAATTAGCTTAAGCAAGGCCATGAAACTGCTGTCGCCTCTGACTTTGACGCCTCAGGATACTTTTGTCATTGCCACTGCTACTTGTACTGCAGAAGGACTATACAAAGACACAGCTCTGGGCCTTGAGCATGGTCATAGTGTGGTGCTGCCTGTACTCTGACTTTTATAAAGTGAAGAAAGTAGATGAGTTATACCATCATACTTTTTACTGCAATAAACCTGAATAGATTTTGCAGCTGCATTTAATAATTATAGCTTAAATGTTGGGATGGTGCCCATTGGAGTTTAGTATTATAACAGTCTGATTCTCTCTCCTCTTTAATGTGGTCAGGTCAATGGCTCATTAAACAGTGTGGAGAATTAAGAGCGACCCTTATCATTTAAGCAGATTTTTGCACATGTACTCCCTGCATCACCTTTGAAGTCACTGTATATTTTACCAAGAAGGTGGCATCATAAGCAGTCTTAATACCCTAGTTAGTGCAACGCTGTAACTTGAAACAGCTTTAAACTTCACAGACAGAAGACTAAATATATATCAGGGCTTTGTATTTTAACAGTGTCTAAGTGCCTTTAGAATTTGCCTGTCTGGTCAATTAGGATGAGTTTGTAAATAAGGTGTAGATCCCGCTCAGACGGTTAGTCCCGCTCAACCTCACTGTAAATTGAGTCACTAAATGAGTCTCAAATGTTGATGTGCAATACTGTGTGTGGATCTTTAACTACCTCCACTGTGATAACAAGCCAAACTCTGTTCATTTAATTTGAAAAGTCCCAAGTACGAGATATTACTGATCATTTTACAATCTTAGCATTTTACTCCCTTATCAACTCTAAAGCACAGAACACCATCACCATCTCCTCTCTTGAGCTTCTGCAGGAAAATAGACGCCTTGAGGCTGCTTCTGCATTTAATACTCTACAAACAACTATTTTATCGCTGCTTTATGCCTCTATGAAGTTGTGGACCTGCTTCACGAGTGATTGAAATGGCTATAAATGTTAAGAGGGCAGTGAGAGCAGAGAGGTGTCCTTTCTAAGACTGTGCGCAGACTGTGCCGGTGCTATGTCAAGCAAATCTATGCCTCGTTAAATTCGCCAAAATCTGTGGCCATTTATTCTTTAATTAAAAGGAAAAGAGGCTTGCCCTTCTACTTGCATTAAAAGCTTTCGATTATGCAGTCTGCCATGTTTAATTCACAGCATTTCAGTGTCAAAAGATACATTGCACAGCCATGAAATATTGAGAAGGCCCCCAGAGGCAAAGATCGCAAGCTTGCTCTCTCAAAAAGATCAAAAAAATGAGATAACACACCAGCGCACATCCAGGGCAGCGGTGTACCTTCTTGATCCTCTTATCTCATGCTGCAACGCTACAGCGACAGAGCATGACCAGCATGGATGTGAAAGGAACTAATGCTCGCAACATAATGGTCATACAGACACATGTACTCAGGAATACTGGGAGTTTTGACACTGATAAAACTACAGTACATCAGACGTACAAACAGCATTGATTTCCTGCTACTCCCGCTGCTCTTTCGGTTCAAATGCAAACGCAGATTGGACATACTGAAAGCGGAATGGCATTTGCCCGTCCTTGAAGGAAATATCACAGCATCAATCATACCACAAAGAAATAAAAGTCTTCACGCTGCAGAAATCATGGCTGAGGACAGGGGTACAGATGAGACAGAGTTAACTGGCACAGAGGAAAGATGCCATGCTGGTCACACTTTGGTTTCAGCAAACCACACACAAGAAAATAAAACAAATCATAAACTTCTATAAACTATTACAAACCAATACCTAAACCTAGGATATCAAACTGATATAGAGCACTGATCCAAAGCCAGTGATCTTTTTTTATCCCAAATTTAAAATCTCTATGCAAGGAATTTACTACAATCTCTTCTCTATTGTATGTGTATGGTAATGTGAGGCTGTAACTACACATCAGGACTTAACTATAAATAATACATAACTGACTGGGTGGCACAGTGATGTGGCGGTGCAGCACCATTGCCTCACAGCAAGGTTAGAACCTGCCAGCCGGCCAGGGCCTTTCTGAGTTTTCATGTTAATCTACCAACTCTCGAGTGTCCACAGGAGTGACTGGTTTGCCTCTATATGTCAAGCCTATGACTGAATGGTGACCTGTGCATGGTGCACCCCGCCTCTCTCCCAATAGATGCTGGGATTGGCTCCAGACCACCCACGGCCCTCAAAGGATAAGCAATATAGTTAATGGATGGATGGAGTTAGCTCTCCACAGTTGGAGTAAAAACTATAGAATCGATTCAGTGTTTAAAAAATGACTTCCCAGCAAAAAAGAAAATGCACTGTACTGTAGTAAATCTTTTGTAACATGAGCTAGCCGGGGAAAGATACTTTCAACACTTATAGTTCCAAAGTAAAAGCCCACTCACGGAATAAGAGACATCGTAAATGTGCAGCAAGTTATTTGTTTTAGGTACAAGAGATGTGAAACATTAGTGTAATTGTCTAACAAGAAACTGCATAAGAGACTTCTTAATATTAACTAAATCTTATGTAGAGTCATAATCCATTATTTTCTGCTTATTGTTCAGTATATAAAATCACTAAGAGGTCAACTGGGAGGACAGATAATCACAGGTGAAAGAATTGTAAAAGGAAGAAGAGGTTTTTAAAACAATATATCATTTGTCCATACCCAGGTAAATGGTTATATATGGGTGAGTTTGTATGCATCTCCCAGCCTACTTGTGAGTAAGGAGTTCAGCATATATTTGGATGTCGCCATGTTTAAGTTTTATAAGCTAAATGTAGATAATCTCCTGATTAAAGTCATCCTCTTTCAGAATCACACAATGACATGTTTGATGATGTTTTGGATGACGGCATGTAAAGGATTATTCAAACCGGCTGTGTCGCATCACACGGGTGAATCACAATTTGTTAAGTTAAAGTGTTTAAATTCATGAGGTGGTTTAAGAAATGACTTTCTTGTTACAGCTAAGTAATTTCACCACTGCTGCTTTATCCATTCTACCTCATGCAATCCCCTGGGTTGATTAATTCAAAAGATAGCTCTGTGGCAAGAGACAAGCTTCACGAACTCTGCTCTTTTCACAGAAACAAACTGATCTAAAAGCTTGTTTCCCAGAAATCTCCTCTGAAACCATGTGTGAAATTGTTTTCAATCTAGACTGTGTAAATTGACAGCCGGTAAGTCGGGTTTTTGGAGGGGTTTGCAGGACAGATTATACCTGTCTCAACCTCTGACACGATTGAGATGTTAATGTCAGAAGAGGTGAGCAAAGTCAACTGTAGTCAAATCAGACATGAAAACACTGTAAGCCCAGAGTGACAACTGATTAACATTGTCATATCTCCTGGTTTAGTTTGACCCTTATTCAAAGGGCATGATTTCATCATGGTGGAAACTGGGCTTTTGAAAGGTTGCTCTGAAGGTCAGGGAAGCTTTTCATAAACCTGCTGTATTTCAGCCATTCCCTCTGAGCTGAAAGCCATGGGAATATCTATCGTCTCAGCTTTCCTAAACATAATAGAATATTTATGAAAGCTATTTCCACCAGCTTGAATAGAAATGATACTGACCTCACTGTGATCTAGCTATAGGGGTGGCAAGACCCCAACGGGAGTTACCATATATACCGTATGTGTGTGCAAGTGAGAGATGGAGGAGGGTGTAACTCACACATTTCTAGCTATACCTGTGATTTGCTGAACTATGAAAGTAAGGTAGTACACCAGTAGTGTTGATTACAATCGTGATTACAAGCTTGGGTCAATTTCAAGGAGAAGAATTTTCTGCTTCAAAAACATCTAGATCCCATGAGACAATATTCAAAGTGGGCTTATCAAGCACAGATTATCAACCAGGCTGATTGGGCCGGTGCCTGGCGGCCTCAGACCTCAAGGGGGCCTCCGACCTCAACTGCAGCCTCATCCAGGCTTTGATTTTTTTTTTTTTTTTTTTTTTTTTTTTTTTTTTATAAATCAAATCAAATTAAAGAATTCTATGTGTGTGTGTTGAAGTACAAACCAATGAAGGCAAAATTATTATGATTGGTATTCTGGCCTTGTCTGTATCATGATGAGGACAAGTCAGGTCAGATGGGGTGGTGAGAAAGATACTTCTTATAACATCATGGAAAACAAACTTTGGAGCAGCAGAGGAGCAAAGACAATGGCAATAAAAGAAGTGGATATCAGAGAAACTGAAAATTTTAAAAACATACCATCTATTTCAAAATGTTTCAAAAGTCGGTTTGCTAGTATTAGCGAAAACCCTGCAGAGGACGATGCTAACATCAAAGAGGAGGACGGTAACGCAGCAGCATTAAACGGGAGCAGAGAGCCACAGTCGTGCAATAGCCACCTGCTCAACTGCCCCAGTTTTTTACCTATTTCCCCACATGGGGTGAATTCAAAATGAACTTAAAACAAGACTGAATCATTAACACCTGATCTCTTTTGTCAATACAGGAAGAACTCATCAGAGACCTAGACTTTAATGATGTTATGGAGGAGTCTATGAGGAGAAAGGCCAAAAAGAAGACTATCGCCAGATTTTGTGCACAGGGGTCTCATTCTTAATTCAGGCCTGGGTTTGACAGTCCAGAGAGTTTGTCCAAATTCTACATAAAGGTCTGAAATCTGAAAAATACTTACTTAATTCAGGCTGATTACCGCAGAAAGGCAGGTGGGTGTTAAAGGGATGATACTGAAATGAGCACCCCATACTGTCCATCCCAAGAATCATCCCGAGAATCAACAGTAATCTTATGTTCTCTGCAGTTGAGGAGTTGGTATCAAAAAATAAATCGAAAGAGCAGGGATTAAAAGGAGAAAAAAGTTTACTTGCGTTCGACATGTGGTCAGAGGGAGGACTCCAGTGAGATGCAGCAGATTCAAAAGGAGGTTGTGCACCACAATCTTCAGATGTTTCAGAGCATCTGTGTTATGCTAAACTGCCTACAACACATACAGTATTTGGTTCACTAATGGTCCAAAAACATGGGGTTTGGGGTGGAATCCAAAGTCCCACATTTCAGTGTTGCTGTAAAATCACCATTTTTTTTTTTTTTTTGCCAGCCTGCTAACCTTTGGCCAGAGATGTTCAGAATGGAAACAAGTGGAGATAGTATGGAAATACAAGTCAAACCATCTTACTGGGGCATTGCCCCTAATCCCTAAATTCCAACACTGAACGCCCTTAAAATAATTTCCATAAGCAAAGTCCAAGTCTTGGGCTAAGCTCTTTCAGTTCATGCACTACACTTATCCTCTAAAGTCATCCACTTTGGGCTTAAGTCACCCAGCATATATAGAGAGACAAAACAGCTCCTGATCCTGGACTCAGAGGGGCTGAGGGTATTCTATCTGACCCGGCCTTGTAGAGTCTGCTGATTGTTCCAGCGGCTTTAAGTCAGCATGGCATTGGCCCCTGGGAGGTGACACACACAGTCTTCCTCAAAGGCCACAAACAGGTGAAGAGACTTTATTTGGCTCTGGCCAGAGGGTGTCTGTCTACTGACACGTAAGCAGCCGCGTAAGGACCCACGCACAAACACACGTACAAGCCCTCGCCGACTGCTGCGTCTACATGCGCACACACATACTGTCTGTCCTCTCTCTGTCTCCCACGTGCACGCACAGACACACGCACACCTGCAATGAGTCAGGGCTGTAGAGGAGTAAGAGGTAGTTGGGAGGAACAAACTTTCCCCCAGGTGTCTTACTGTCATGGCAGCAAATGGGCAGCTCAAAACAATAGACTTGCACCCCTCACATTAAATCTCATCAGAATGTTTCATCCTCAAGCTGAACAACAAATCTGGCTTTGTTGCTTTGAAATACGGTAGGTCTGAAGTCATGACAACTATATGATATAAATTTGTTTAATTTTTTTTTCCACGCAAGAAAATAAACTTCATTTTTATACTAGATGATGTGTTTCAATTCAGGTATACAGACAGCTGACTGTAAGTGGTATGGTGTCTTCAAGTCAGTTTTTTGTTTTTTGTTTTTTTTCTTGTGTGTTTTTATGCTCTCTCCTCTGCCTCTGTTGAGATGTCCCCGACTAAACACTTATGCACAGCTTGGGTGAATATGTGTGGCCACACAAGGGAGAATCTCTCATTTATGAATGATTGAAATACAAATAGGTCAATAATGTAAAGAAGTGAATGTGAATATAAATTTTAAAGGGGTGGGGATTTGAAAATATGTTATCCAGACATGTTGTTAAAAATAAAATACTGCATTTTGGGGAAGAAAAAAAAAAAATCAACATTTCAAAAATGGCATATATGGCCATTATATACTGCATTATGTACAGGTTTTATTGGTTATAATATAAACACTTAGGTTCAATTCTTTCTTTATCTGCTGAGAAACTTTTCAGTAGCGTGTGACAGTATCTCAGCCCTATGTCTTCTGAAGCTTTCCAAGGACTGCCTGTTGTCATTATTTACAGTGTTAATAAAGCTTTTCTAATAGCCAATTTGACTGCTGCTTCTCAGCTGTGTGTAATCCATCAAAGAATGATAGATTAGGGAAAACACACACACAAACACACATAGACACACACACACAAATACATGCATCTGTGCCAAACCACAGATGCTATTAAGCAAAAAGCAGAAGAGGCAACACTAAGATTAATAATTCAGTCTTTTAATAACGGTACACAAGATTGTTTTAAGTGACAAATGCTTTTTGTTGTAGTAATATATTCTCACACCCACTATTACAGTACACACACGTGCACATATTTGAACACATGCACGCACACACACTCACACAGTGTTTTCCAGTATAATCTAACCTTAAATTGGCTGTCAACTCCAACACACCATGTGGGAGGGGCTCTTTTCAAAACTGTTATCATTGTGCAGCATTGCAGCGGGAGGAAAGCCTCTACTGATTATAAGAAAAGTATACATTTATGTATGAAATATGGTAATCTGCAGAGGATTTTACGTATCTTAGCATACTTGTTGAGGGTGCTCCATCCATCCATTTCATACATATATGCTCAGTTCGGAAAAAGACCCAGAGGTACTTGAACTACCTCACTTGGAGCAACCATTTGCTCCCAACCCAGAGAGGACGCCCCACTCCTTAACTGAAAACCAGGACCTCATTTAGAGAGGATCGCATAGAAGCGGCCCTCTTGGTCTTGTCTGAGCTGCTGCTAGATGTAGAGGTGAGCCCATCAATATGTATTTGGTATAGATCCACTTCCTAAACTAGCTCTGGGACCCCAACAAAGAGGAGTTGCTCCAAGTGCTAGTTTTTGCAGCTACAGTCAGTATCTGACTCGATTCTTAACACATCAGACTCTTTGGGAGAATTGTGGGTGGTAAGCCCACCAGAGCAGAGGCCCAGCATCACTTCCTAAGGCTGAGTCTGCCTAAGCCTCATGCTATTAGACCTTCTATTGGACACTTGCCAGCAGGTTTCCCTCCCAGGCCTGATGTTACAATCACAATAAACCCAGCCTTGGAGAACATGCTCTTTCCTTTCATGAAAGATTTCCTCTCATTTTTAAATCTTGGTTGCAAACATGACCTCTCCAAACTGAGCGGTGCTCTTCTTAGCCTGCTAGAAAAGCACAACTTTCATCATTGGAAAACAGGGTCAGACAGTTAGTCCACTAGTCAGTCTGTCAGTCCATCCACATATCCATATCCAGCGATATGGTCCCCAGATGATGCATTCCTAGTTATTTTTGCAACATTCTGACCTATTGTCAAGTGCCACTGTCAGGTCAAACGTTCCATTTGACAATACTTAACAAGAGGGGAAGTATGTCTCCAAATTTACTGAACGACTTCATGCTCCCTATCTGAGTTTTCTTCTAGCGCCAACCTTAGCTTAACCGGCTGACTTTGTACACAAAAAAACACAAGTAATCTGATTTACATGACATTTGCTATACAATATTCACAGACCTCCAAGAACAAATCTCAATGTTTTTGTGACCCTGTGACATTTCCTGTTAGTGCCACCAATACAGGATAAGTCCACAGTTTCTCAAGTTGATCTCAATACAATACTCACGCGCCCATATGTACATGGTAAGGGTTAATGGTCGCTTGGTCAATACCAGCTGCACAATTTCAATATAAGTGATGGTCATTCTCATTCTGAGTAAAAATGTGCTGTACAGTTTAGCTGAAGCTATCATGAGGCTCGAGCAGCCTGAGTTGGATGATTCAAGTGGTTATCTTCCATAACTGCAGTCTTTTGTGTGTGAAATGTTTGCTTCTATAAACAGTGTTTGCTTGCTGAGCTGCTGCAGAGAGATAGTCACACAAAGAGGGAATTCTTTACAAGTGGAACTTTGGAGGGTACCCACTTGGTTTGGCTAACTCAGACTGTTGAGGCCTCAAATGAACTTTGGCTGAACTTTACAATGCTTTTTAGCACAGAACACAAAGTGTGGATTTTGCCCCGCATCACTTATACTGAAACTGCTTTAAGAGGGGTTCTCTTTGTGGCAAGTACGGAGTGGAGAAACAATTACAGTGAACGATAACTCTATTATTTTAAAAGAGATTGTAAAAATGTGAACCTATCTTTTAATCCGATCTGGATTAGTTTTGTTTGAGTTAGACAAAATCTTTGAACATAAACCATGAAGTGCAATGTTCCATATGAATTAAACATTATTTTCAAGCCTAACAGAGGAAGAGGCGGGAAACGCCATAGCTTTTTTTTTTTTTTTAGGTGGGTAGTTAAAGTTAGGTTAACCTCAAAAGCATATGATTAATAAACTGCGGTGACCGGACAAAAGTTACACAGCCCTACACACGCATACATATGTGATACACACACCCACACACATATATACAAACACACACATCCTCTGCTGACTCAGTGAAAATGCACTTGCCAGACACATTTGCCAGAATCTGATCAATGCTCCCTCTAACTAATGGAAATAGATTCTTGATAAGAATCTAATGGAGGCTCACTTAAGCAATTTATACTTAAACATGCTATTACATGCTGTTCCTGTAAAAGCGGCAATTTACCAGGAGACAGCACTTACTGTTACTTACTGTACCTATTCCCCCCAACAGCTCAACAGACCTCTCCTTAAGTCGGTCCAAGGGGAGGTGAACTGTTTAACGTTCCTCCAGACAAACATCCATCCCCTCTAACATCCAGATGTTAAAAAAGAAAAGTTTACATCAGATACTGCTTGTTTTTTTACTCAGGCCTAAACTGGTGTAAATAATAATGTGTTAAGTTTGGATATACAGCTATATAAAGCTGCTTTCAGTCTGGAAAACATCAATCTACAGAAGCGGTCATGCTAAGCAGGTTGAACTTGGACCAGTCATGAATCTGCTGAGAGCAAGTTGCCCGATGACGTGACACAGCGTCTCTAAAAACTAACCAACAACTTTTTAATCAGAGTGTTTCTGATTGAAGCATTCAAGTCTAAATGAAGCATGACTGTGTAAGTGCGTGGCCTATTTCTCACTTGAAATTTTATTTCGAAATATTACTCTGACTCAGGAATAGAGTGCACCGTCTATAAAGTTAAGAAGCACTCAATTTCCTGAAATTATTGCAGCAACAAGGTTGATAATATATGAGGTGATTGAGATATTTATACCGTAGTCCTCTATGAAACTGTATGATCTGTAATACCAACACTACAAACAAGAATATATACATATCTCCTTTCTCCACAAACTCTGTCTTGTTATCCACAAAGTCTTGGGAAGGATGAAACCTCATTAAAGGGGCAAGAGTTGCATGAGACAGCACAGAGAAGCTTTCTTAAAGCCTGCCTTTGAAGTTCAAGTGCAGAGTAACGCACACATACACACACAGTGCCTTTAAAAGTGTTTGCATATGGGAATAGCATACACTCAAACACACAATATAAAGCCACAAAAGCACACAAGACAGAGAAGATTGCCACACAAAAACAGCTAAACAACAGCTAAATAAATGCTGCTGCCCAAGCGCCTTGGGAGCAGTGAGACAGGCGCAGCCTCCTAAGACAAAAGTGGACTAGAAAAAAAAAAAAAAAAGAGAGGAGAAGGGAGGGATGTATAGAGACAGAAGAGGAGGCAAAGGAAGCTGACAGCCTAGAATAAATGACTCGACTTCAAAACCCTTCACATCTCCCATATCCCTGCAGACTCTTCGGCAACCCACCCACCCAACCAAACAACCAACCAATGGAACAAAAGCATTGTGTTCCACACAGAGGCTGTTCATTAACAGCTCAGCTGTGTGTTTGTGGCACCCTCCACTTCAAAGCCTCATCTGATTCCTCCCACCAACGCTGAGAGAGAAAACAAGCCTTTGTCAAAAGAGAATGACGGTCAAGCATCAGCCACGAGTGACAATTTTGGGTAATAAAACTGCCCTTGCAAATCCTTAAACCGAGACAGAGTTTGTAATGATGTGTTGAATGGAGGAGGAAGAAGAAGCTGGTGAGAAAACCGCCTGACGTATTTGTACTATTTGTTGTAAAGAGCAGCAGTCAAATGGATGTTAATGTGAAAAATACTACACAAGATTTAGTGGTGTTTCAAACTGAGTAAAAATGAAATCACTTTTAAACTCTTGTCTTGCTCCCTATAAATCAAATAAAAGCATCAAAACAGACAGACAATTCAGGACCACACTTCCCATATCTGCCCATCTCAACTCCCCAGGATGTTTCATTTGACATTGAGAGGATAAACACCACCCCCTGCTGGCGGCTTTTCTGACCAGGTGTTGATGGAGCTATTACAGCC
This sequence comes from Seriola aureovittata, assembly GCF_021018895.1. Lineage (NCBI taxonomy): Eukaryota > Metazoa > Chordata > Actinopteri > Carangiformes > Carangidae > Seriola > Seriola aureovittata. Next base: position 10,647,973 of record NC_079378.1, on the reverse strand, counting down.
AGTTGGAGACAGCTTGAAACGCAGGTGGCAACACAAATACGGATGCTGCGCAGCCTGAAATGACCACTCACACTTTGAGGAGAGTGACAACTTCATTTGTCATCTGGGGAGAAAGAGTAACGACTGCCTCTTCTCACCTGCGAATCTGTCCTCATTAGCCTGAGGTGACCTGCAATGTGGGGGAAATGGAGGAGGGGGAGGTGCAACAAGTGAACGTAAAATACTTTAAAGTAAAAAGCCGTGTAGCAGTTGCTTGAGAAAAAGAGCAAGTGTGGGAACTGAATAAAGCCTCATAAAAACCTTGCGAAGGTCTACCTTAACCCTATCAAAAGAGAATCCAGCAAGCAGGGATTTGGTGATTGTTCTGCTCAAGGTTACCCCAGTGGGAAAGTCAAATAATTACATAATTCAAGCCAAATGGTACACAAAGACAGACGCAAAGACATACAAGGGCGAATCCATATTATCATGCAAAACACTTTGATGGTGTGTGCAGATTGTGAAGATTAAATCCTGTGTGTTTGAAATATTGATGATTGGCTACCAGGCGAGGACACTTAAGTCACCACAGAACAACATTTAACAGAGAGCATCTGCTTTTATCAAGTCATGGCTTTTCTCCGTCTCAGAAGCCACTCTTCCTCATAATTCTGATATCTGTGTGTGACACAAAGCATTCCAGATGATAATCTTCTTAAAAACATCCATTTAAACAAGCATATCTGGAGCATGAGATATAATCAGATTTTATAACATTTTTGATTTGAAAATAATTACAACCACTCATCTATATCAAGGCAATCATTTTCATTCAAATCATAACACAGGAAGCGAAATTAGGCTGCATATGTCTGTGTGTTTGTGCATACATGCTTGTGTTTGTGCGTTAACAACCTGAAGCTGTGAGGTGTGAAACTTTTTTTTTTTTTTTTTGGTGTCTTACAGCATATTTTCTATACCAATGACAGACAAGCTTTGGGAATATGGTTTAAGCTAATTAACTGTTTTGAAAAGATGAAGATGAAAGAGGAAGGGAAGGAATTTCTGATGACATGGGGATTCACTGAAGAGAGAGAGAGGGAGAGGATGTGTATTGTCTCAGAAATAGAGCCTTAAGCTGCATGCTTGCTGTGTAGACAAAATAGATTTCCTGTCAGGAATCATTCTTTTTCAGATCTATACTGCTTACCTCCATTAGTGTTTACTTATACAATAAATATGGAAGGGATTACATTCAGCACCGTTAGCAGTTCTGAAAGTTCAAAAAGACTCATGCAGGTTTGATTTTGAGAGGTTTGCCTAAAAGGAAAAGGAGACACTTTTACAACTTGAACTAATGACTGTATAACCTGTACAGCCTACAGCCTGACACAGTCGGACAAAAAACGCAAACGTGAACATGAACATGATTTTCGAAATAATAACTTTTTTTCTCTTCCTGCACACTAATTAAAATTTTCTTTTTTCAAGTTTTGCTACAGCAACTAAAACTTTGGTTAACTTCGGTTAAGTTTAGGAAACTTAAAGAGATGCGGTGGAGCTTTCTTGTAAAGAAAGTTGTGGTAATATTCACTTTTCCTCAACAAGAGGAGTGTTTATCCTTGAGGCCTAAAAATGTGTTGAATGAATTAAGTTGCTCATAAAACATTTGCAAAGCCCTTTTTTTTTTTTTTCTAAATTGTGCATTATCCATGTTTGATAGTTGGCAGTCTTCTCCTACACTGTCTTTGCAGGCACATTAATAAGCTTTTTTCTTTCTTTTTTTTTGCACATTACCACCTCCAGTCAGTGGAATAACATGACAACGGCAGTGGGAGTGTGTGTTTCGTTGCAGGCATGCTCACACATCTAAAGATAGTGGTGGTCAAAATCTTATCACCTATGTTTGCAGTGCCAATGTGCTCTAAGAGATTGTTGTAATATTACACATTAATGCATTCAAGAAATCTTCAGTCAATCTGCAATTAATGCCGCAGTGTTCTTGGGTTGGCCAGCTGTGCAGATTTTTTATTTATTTTTTTTGCACAGCTTCCACAGCATCACCTGCATTTCACGCAACATTGTTTCTAAAATGAATCAGTTTGAGGTTAGAAGCTTTACGAAAGGATTTGTGCCTTTACATGACTATGAAAGCAGGGACTACAAAGACGGAGCGTTGTCTTGTAGGTAACCCCACATTTTTGCAAGCAGCCCTTTTGGTGTGGAGTTGAATTTAATGAACACACCTCAAAGTTGCAGTGCGTACCAATACTTGGTTTCAGTTAGGTCTTTGATGATAAATTTCACAATAGCTATTAAAGTACTCGTTTTATGGATAGTGAAGATACGTCGCTTCATATTTTGTCTTTAATTTCCTAAACATCAAAGCTTTTGAAGAAAAGCAAAGACAATTACCTTTTCCACCCATGTGTTTTCTGCCTCTGTCAGAAATCGGCCTGTCCTACTGAGTAGCTGTGTGGGCAAGCTGAGCACTATCATTTGTCTGAGTGGTTTGATACAAAGACACTTATCTTCTCAAGGATTTCCCTGTCAACTCGGCTTAATCCAGCACTGAACTTTTAGATGTATTATGAACTTCATAAGCCTATTGAATAATAATCTGTCAGGTTGTCAGGTAAAGGCAAAATAAATAAGGTGATGAAATGTGTGATGATGATTCTGCACATTACTGAATAAATCAAGGGGAACGGCGCTGAAAATATTTACATCCGAGGGATTTTTCTTCAGACATCTAGGGCCGTACTCTATCTTCCAAATCACATCCACCAGCTCAGAGTGCTGCTTGTATGTGCATGGACAATGACTGAGGATGCACACTTGGTATTTTTAGCCATGCTGGAGGCATAGTGATGGCAGTGCCCATGATATTTTGATATGCATCTTCCTAGATAATGAAACCTACTTACTTTGGTGGTCCTCTGAATTTCCCTCCAGTGCAACCAGCAGATCAAACGTTACACCTATTATGGGAAATCTCAACATCTGCTCGATGAAGCCTCTAACACCACGGGATTTTGCCTGTAATTCTTCATTCTAAGCACATCAGTGAATGAAAATTAGGGTTTTCAGATCCGTGTCTCCAAACAACACAATGTAGGAATAATAACAGTGTTGTTCATAAGGTGCATAGATGTATTTTATCAATTTAAAATATACATTTATTGGCAACGTAACAATGATGTTACTACAACCAAAGGTGTGAATAACGACTCCTCATCCTGAAACGTGCTACCTGAGTGTTGAGAAAATGCTCAAGTAAACAGATGTTTGGTGAACAACGCTGAATATACTGAAAATAAACTTCCAGAAATTGTGTCAAAATACCGATCTCGACATATTTATCCTTTATACTTGTAAAACATTTTCTTTGGAAACGTTGGCCACAACAGGAAGCTTTTGAGAGGCCAAAATTCTTAAAAGATCACTACATCCTTTTATCTGTTCACATGGTTTCACCATCTTGCACCAGGATGATGAGTGTCAGTCATCTGAAATACTCACACGAGAGTCCCTCTTATGAACTCAGATATGTTTGTTATTCTATTGTAGGTTTCTGAAGACAATTCTGAAATGAAGTTTGATAGAGTCAGCTGAAAAAAAAAAAAAAAGTAAGAACTCTTTCTTCTCTCTGAGTGTTAGGGATTGCTCAAGGGGGAAGAGTTTGTTTATAGCTGAGAAAAGACTGAGAATGCAAGCATTTAATGAGCAAAAAAATGGATACTTCTCAGAGGAAATCTCAAGTTAACAGATGTGCGTTTGAGTCTTTGGATGCCCCTCTGCCTGCATACAGCAGATCTAATATGAAATTGTTATCTTTCTGTTTATTATAAGTGCATGATTCTCATATGCATTTGTGTAGGTATGAAAGACCACGTTTTTTTTTTTAAATTGAATGTTTTCTATCAGTACATGCTATCGATTTGGTATGGATGCTGTTATTAGTAAAGATGTCAATCTTTCCTTTAAAAAATGCATTTCTTACCAGAGCTGCACAGGCAATTACATCGCTCCCCAGCGTTTTTCATGTCGAGACCAACGTAAATAAACTTGTCGCCCTGCAGCAAACTCTCCCTATCCATGCCTCTCTAAACTTCTGATCCCCTCTGTAAGCTATGAGTGCAACAGAAAGGCCAGACTGAATGAATAATGAATGGAGCTTGTTGTGAAAATTGGTGCTTATCATCAGTGGAGCTTCAACTGTTAGGGCAATATTTTCAATACAATGATGTGTTTTTTAACCTATCATTTTTATATTATTATGTGCAAAAGGCATTAAAGTAAACCTTGGTGACGTGTCTTTAAAGCGCACAAAACAAAACAGCAAAAAAATGTTAATTGCATACAACTTCTCCTGCTGCAAATGTTATCATCCTTGACTGCAATCTTTACAAGGAAACAAGACTCTATAAAGGCCCATTTCACAGTGACAGAAGCTATTAACAACAAGTAACTTTGCTTTCTTATCTCCGATCTAAACCACCTGCAATGAGGACAGTAAAAAAAAAAAAGTCAGTGGAAATTGGAATGACTTCTATGTTTTCTCATTCTGAGATGTGAGGCACAAAATAGTGCCTGTATTAACAGCTAAATGAGGTGCAAAATGACCAGTGAGTAGAGTGCTTTGCATTATGATACAGACAGAATAAATATGCAGATGTTGTTTATTGACTATTCTTACTGGAAAAGACAGTGAACTCCTAGTCATTTCAACATTAGCTTTCTCTTTTTAATTAGAATTTGATGTTCCAGTTCCATTTATACACCATGTCTGGAATTTTCCTGTACTCCCTCAGACGCCCAACAAATACCACATCAAAGAAAGATTTCCCTTTGTGAAAACTGGGGGAGAATATTACACTATAAAATCTTTATAAGAACACTGCTTTGTAAACAGAGTTCATTAAAACGGACACTTGGTGCTGAAAAAGGCCCAGAGCCAAAATGTTTGTCTTTCCTTTTTGTTATTTTAGAGTTTAAAGTAGGGACTCATAATTCCCTGTTTGAACTTGTATAAGCTCCTTTTCCATTACCTCCACCAAGAAGACAATGCTTTAACCCATGTTGGTTGGGTTGGGTTGGTTGGTTGGTTGGTTGGTTGGTTGGTTGGTTGGTTGATTGGGTTGGATTACGCAAAAAGTACTGAACCAATTTAGACCAAATGTGATGGAAAGATGGGAAGAACCTATTCAATTTTGGTGGCGGTTAAACGGGCAGATCCTGGAATAATGAATGGAACTTGTGTTGATGTCCATGACAGATCCAGATAATAAGCTGTATGTCGTGGAAGAAAAATGCTGAATCTATTTTAGCCTGCATACAGAGTTGTCAGTAACAGTGCATATGGCACCAGCAGCATTTAGGAATACTTACATCAGTATTTCATTCAACATGCAACTAATAAAATCAAACAACAACAATAGCAGTTGTGACATAGCAATGACACAGGTCATACAGCTGTGGAGCTGTATGAACTGAATAATGCGGATAACATCACTTCACACAACAGGTTATAAAACCATGCAGCTGTCTTACATAAGGATTAAAGACAATAAGTAAATAAAGCTTTAGAGGAAAACAAAAGACTTGTAGGATTGTTTGGCCTTGGCAGAGGTATGCTCTCTCCTGAGTGCCATTCTAGTTGTTTTTGGGTTCACAAGTTGGCCACTGTGATCAAAAAAAATCTTTGCATGTAAGTCCTCAGTTGTACTGTGCACAATTACTTTCAGGGAGAAGACCAAAGGCTGACAGTGATGAAGATGACATTTCATCTTACATCCTTGTAAATTTCTTTTTATCTTAATATTTTAAATGAAGGATTTTTTTTAACATATACACAAAGTGGCTGACATCTTTGTTACTTTGACAGTGGGAGAAGAAATAAACTTGATTAGGGCAAAGACAAAACAACTGAGGATGAATACTGGCTTAGACTTCAGACATTAAATGAAAGATGTTTTTTAGATCAAGGACTTGCATATGCATTTGGTTTATTCTACTGATGAACCCTCTGCAAACTGACACTGGTGATCTAAAATTCATTCTATTCCTTCAGCCTCTCCACGGCATCAGTCTTTCAAAGTACAGGGTCGTAAGTCTTTTCATGCTGTTTTTCATGTTTGAAAAAGCTTTTTAGCCTGCTCATCATGTCTAGGTATATTCATAGAAAAATACCATTTGGTGGCTGCCTCTATCTACAAAGCCCTGTAATTATTACATCATTACCAGCATATGGATAATCCTGGAGGTATTTGTGCCATTTGATCCCAGCATGATATTCCCTCCTCTTTACCACAGAGGGTTTTTTTTTCTTCCTTATATACTGTATATTTTTCTTCTACACATTATTATGCAGAGGAAGTCTCTGTAGAAGTAGAGTGACACAGAACTGGCTCACGTGACAGCATACTCGCCTGCTGTTACTCCCATGTAGCAAAGACTCTTATGAGGCTTCCCAATGAAATGATAATGAATGGAGCAATTAGCTGTGATTATTAAGTGCTTTGCGAGGCTTCCCTTTGCCAATTTATCTTGCGAGATTGTTCGATTTATTAGGACCCCCCCCACCCCCGCCGAGACATATCATGGTGACAGGCAGTCACATAAGGAACATACTCACACCGTCTATGTGCTCCCTGCTGCTGCACTTGGCACAGAGCGAAGGATATGATTGCAGGGGTGCCAAGTCCCTGTCTTGTCCATTATGTGGCCAAGATTGAGGACATCATGCTTGCCTCCCATCATTTTAAGATAAAGGGGGGGGGGGGGCAGATTTCACTCACGAAAGCACACAAACACAGCACGCACACAGCGCAGGTAAACAACAAATATGACAAAAAAGGAATCCTGTAACCCATCTGCCAAATGAGCCTTGTTGATGGGGAAGTATACTGTCACAACATCCAATGAAATTTACTATTGATTCAGTCATACCTTACTTGTCCACCGCATGCACGGTTCATTACGTTACTCAAACACTCTATGAAGGCTTCATTAGGTCCCTCTAGCCTTTGTATAATTCATATTGGAGTGTTTGCTTCCGCAGCGGGTGTCAAGGTCGTTTTCATCCGAGCTGTGACCCAGAAAGGCGGGCTGTCCCGCAGGATAGGCGGGTATTTGTTTTGGAGTGCCTGTTGTGTGCTGTTTGATCGGGACGGGAGGTGGAGAACAGATAACAGGTCGACTCGATACATCCACACAATGACTGATGGACTGTCCTTCTTATGCTGCGTCTGGCCTCTTAATGGAGCGCTGCACCTCCTCCTTCAAAATCAGCTTGGTGGTTTCATAATCTCATTTGATATCGGTCTTTGAGGCCGGTGAAAGAGCGAAGGGGTCGTGGGAGGAGATGTTTGAGAATTTGATAGAGGCAGCATGAATCAAGATTAAAGGCGAGCGGTGGTGGTGGTAATGATACAGACTTGACAATCTATCAAACATTGTTGTCTGGCAGAGGCACATCAAACTAATCACTCTTGAAACTGTTCCTCGTCGGAGCGCTGGCAATATCCTGCACGACACATTGATCGCTTTTAATGCCTCTCCGACAACTTTCAAACTGACACTTTCTTATTTAAAATGTCAAAGTGTTCCCTGCATTAGCAGAACATTGTTCACAAAGGAAATCGATTCTGGGTGTCACAAAGTTCTGATCTTTTCCGCTAGACAATGAGTTTGGTGCTGAGCCAAACCATGGAGGACCGCCGCATGCTTAGCTTTGCCAGGACTTTCTTGGGTAAAGTACTGGCTAAAACATGAGTGTAGTGAGGAAATTCAGCGCATACGGATCCATGAGGGCATGGTATGATTTATTTTCTGGCTCAGTGGTTTTCTGTGTGGCAGGGCAAATGGTCTACAAGGACATGAATTGAGGTTGAGATCTAATACATTCACCTGAAGCTCTTATTCAGCGAAACTGCAGATTGACTTAGAAGGTAGTAATTCACTCTCTTGCTCAAGGACAGGTTGACGTGACCAAACTTGAGCTTGGTCAAGTAGATTGCAAAAATAGAAATGCTGCTATCTCATTAAACAGTACTTTGCACATGCATGTCATGCAAATGTATCCTCAATAGCCAGAAGCTGAATGTTAGCCAAAACGAAAAAAATAAAATAAAATGCGGAGGTGAGAGCCAACTATAAGCCCAGTGGACCAGTCTTTAAATCCCTAAACTCAATCCATGGATATACAGGGGATCCTCAGAATTTTCATCCCTCAGGGAAAGTTTGTCACTGCATCTAAAATGTCGAGAATCACTGAGATAGTATTTGTCATGCAGGAAACGCTTCCACCATTCAAACTGAAATATTAAATGATTTAACTACACCATACATCCTTAATTGCTGCTTAACAAATCAAATATGTAATTCCCATCATGTCTGAGTAGGGCTGTGATTTGAATGAAATCTGAAATGATATACCTTTAGCAACAGTTTCAATGTGTTTTAGGGCTTGTATGTATTTGATTTGTAATGATAATCTGATGGCAGTACTTGGAAAATGGCAGAGAGGGAGTAAAGTGTGATATGCGTGACAGAGGCAGTAAGAATAAGAGAGAGATATAAGGCTGGAAGGTTAGCGTGCTGGTAGAGGTTATCCATTTTTTATAATATTAAAGCCTCCGACAGGTATGAAACAGATATCAAACTGTTTCAAAAATGTTAAGAGAAGCAAAAATATATAACTGTAAAAAAAAAAAAAAAAAAGAAAAAGAAAAAGAAAATCACTATCAGCTTGTGCTGCAAGATATGCTGGTGCAGTCCACACTTGACCTCCATCATTTCCCCTGACTTCCTCTAACACCCAGTGGTGTATAGTTGAAATGAAGTTGGGAGAAAGCCATCCCCCTGCATCGTTTCCTTCTCTTGGCAGTGGCACAATGTTTTGTCAATTCTCCCGGCAATAAATATTTGATCAAAACATCCCATTGTCTGCTACAGTAAGAGGAGACGAGCAGATAAATCCATTTAAATAACTCTCCATTACAAAGTCCTTATAAAGAAAGGAGTGCGAGTGTTAATCAGTTCTGACTAAATGTTGCATTTTGGGAAACAAATTTTTACAGCAGATGAGCAAAAAGCAGTTGACATTAGCGCATATGTGTTGGTTAAATGTCTGTGTAGGCTACATGTGAGGGTACATTAAACTAATTGTTTAACAGGCTTAACATACATTTTTTATACGTTTCAGAAGTTCTACACGCTCAGTTGAAGGAAGCCGTAATAGATTGTCTGACACGATTAAACTTTTTATGAAGGTATGAGAAGTTTTCTTTGTACTCGAGCTCAAGTCCAAATCCCATTTACATTTTCCTTGATCCACTTCAAAGAGGGTTTTGACTTTGATGAATCTTAAGAAGTTAAAGTTCTTAAAGTTTACTGTGATCATTCGGTTCCGACTCCTGCTTTGGTTGGTATGGAAACATATTAATAATGCATCGCGAAGCATCATCTTTATTGCGCCTGTGAGGAATTTGCATATATATTGGATTAACATTGGATTAGCATCACAGCAGCCATCACAGCATTCATGGTTCATGAGTAAGAAAGTTACAAAGTGCGAATCACATGACACCACTTAAGGGATATTAGCTTACTTAGGTTCAGCTAATAACAATATTGAACACAAATTCTCAGTCTGTTTAAATTGCCATAGCATTAAATGTCAGACAGTGTGTGGCCATCAGATTTTTTTATTTTTTTTTTAATCAAATTACACTCACTCACAAAAATGCATCCCAGAGCAGTACAGACTGCCTGTGTTAGCCAAATCAAGTGGGTACTTTCCAAAGTTACAGTCTTCTATGAGAACTTCCTAGAAACAAAAACACATATGCAAACAATTTTCACTGTCTGTCCTTATTATGCATAGAAACTGGGGCTAAAGCAAGAGAGTCTGAAGGTAAAAACAAAAAAAGAGTCTGCCAAGTTTGTAACTGTAAATTGGAGACGCCTCGTACTCCCTTTTCCTGCAACCGTACAAGCAACCACCGGGACATCTCCCTCTACTGATGCTCAGCAAGACAACACGGTCTCAAAAGCCTTTCTTTGCACAAAACAAGAACTGTGGGGTTTGTTCCCCATCTTTAACAGTGAAGTTATGTTTCGAAACAACCTATAACTCGTCTAGCTCCTGTGTTTCTATAGGGATTAATAAAGTATCTATCTACCTATCCAGCGTATACTGTGTTAGAACAGACTTGAAACAGTCCAAAGCTATCCTTTAATTTGTCCCTGATTATCACACTGAAAGAAATCAAGACATTCAGTTCACATCACTTGTTCAAATGTATACCTACTCTAAATTAGTAATGGCTGAGACACCTTCTTATATTTTTTCTGGCCCAAAATATGCTTTAGAAGAGTTTCGTGGGAATGCATATATATATATATATATATAAAGAGAGAGAGAGAGAGAGAGAGAGAGAGAGAGAGAGAGAGAGAGAGAGAGAGTTAAGGGGAATTGCCACTGTCTTATAGAAACCCTGCAGAGTGAACGAAAGAGACACCATGAACTGGCAAAAAAAAAGAGTGTCCCAGAACATCCTAATCCTCAGAGATTGAGTCTCAGTATTAACTTGGTTGAGATCAGAGTTAAGCCCAAGTTGAGCTCTGAGGGTCATTCTGCTAAGCCAGTCCCGTTTTTCATCACGATCATCATCATTGCTTCATCAGGTTAGCAAGCAAACAACACTTTAGTGATAATTAAAGATTTGAATTGGTGGGAGTGGGACTTGGCTTGAGCTGGCCTCTGTCTGTGAAAATGAATAGCTCTTAATTAATTTGTCTGCTGTTCTTAACCTTTTTGCTCATTTGTAGCTCCTTTTCAACCAAAATGTTCCAGGTGCTGCGAAACCATAGAACTGCATTGCTTTGCTGCAAAATAGAAAGCATGCATTTATGTGAAGAATAAAAATCAGTGGATAGTAAACATTTACAGTGAGGTGTTGTATGCAGAGTTGTGGTGTTTTATTGGGTTCATTTTGTTTAGTTGTTGCTTCTTCTGGAGCTGAATTAGGTTCACAAGTTTTAGTTTTTATCACAAGAGCTGAAAAGTCAGTGACTATGGGAAGCATAACGTCAAATGAGCTGTGTTTTCATTATCTTTTTGAAAAGTCAGCTTTGATCTGCATATGCTCTTTACTCACATGACACTTCAAAAGACCCTACAGACAGTGATACACGTATCGCAACCGAATGCAAGACCCTGTTTCGACTCTTTCAAGACCTTTCTTTCACTCTCTCTCACCACCCAAAGATCATTGTAACAGCAGTGTGACAAACTGTCAGCAAACATCAAATCCACTGTGCTGCTGTGCGGTGTCAACAACACAGAAAGCTCCACTCGCCCACAATCCATCAACCATGACGGAAGGACGTCAAATACCACAGCGGCTGCCACATTCATCACAAAAACCTGCACACGGAGACGACTGCTTCAGCCCACCTCTCTCCCACCCACTGCTGTGCTCTCACCTTTATTCACTCTGAACAGCTCTGCCTCTCTGCAGCTCTGTCACTGCAATCATAATCACATCTGTGTGTGTGTATATATATATATATATATATGATTACATATGCATACGTAAGCATGCACATGCAAGTACATGACAACAACGCTCTGTTTCAACATGTCTCTCTGCCAGTTACAGTATCATGCACGGGCACATAATACTCACATCCTCCCATGTGAGCAGTGTCTGTTCCTACACACGACAGCAGCCATTGTGTGCTATTGTATGAGTACTCTCTCAAATGTCAAAAGGGGTTGCGGCTCTGTGACAGTGAGTTAAGCACCCAGGGGTGGAAGAAAACGACATTTTATCCCCGGAGCTTTCGAGACGCCATACCGTGTCTAAATGTTGCATGGGCGATTGCCAAGTGATTGCGGAATCTGATTACATATGTAGACTCTAATAAGTGTTTTTGAAAACAACACTTGAACCAGTTTTGAAAATTGAATTAGCGCAAGAGTTAAAGGGTTCACTTTCCTTTTTGAAAAGGCATTAGTGTCCCTAATGTTGTACAAAGGTTTGATTAAAGTACTTGGATGTGAACTGCGAGGACAAAGTCTTATTTATTAACCATTAGGTGGTGATGGACACTGGCAGAAAAATGTCAGAAAGATTAATATGATCTAATGTTAATGTATAGTAATAAATAATTCATCCTTTTCCTTGATATTGGTCCATCTTTCGGGTGATGTGGAGCTTTCAAATTCTACATTTACTTGATTTGACAAAACAGATTAAGTATTAAAACCAAAAAAAAAAAAAGTCCCATTCATCGCAATACTGCCATCCTCTCTGAGGTGAAGCATTTCCATGCCGCTACAGCTGACCTCTACTGACACGGGGAGGTGTCTATCGAGGCATAAGGGGCTTGTTATTTTCCCAGCAGGCACCTCATTAGAGTCCCTATGACCTTTTACAATTGAGCAGACCATTGGTCGTGCAACGTTTTGAATACAGATATCCATTCCACTGACATTTTTACGAAAGAAAGGACATTCTGCCCTGTTTTGAGAAAGTGCTGCCAACCTGAACATTGTTTCAGGATTTTACGGATCAATTATGCTGCGCCTCGGGCGAGTTTGGCTTCTGTAGGCAGAAAATATACCTCAGGTTATGAGAGAGAATGTTTCTTTTCTTAAAGAAGAAATTCAAGCAGATTTGGCACAAATTACTTTCCAGAGCCGTTTCCTGGTGTGTCAGATACTTCAAGATACTGCTATTTTATTAACACATATGAAGATGTGTAGACTGCAGAAAAGCCAACTATACTACTACTCTCCTTATCTAGCAGTTTCTTCCTGAGTAATAAGATAATTTTATCAGTAGTGTGCATGAAAAATTTTCAAACTTACATCAAATTTAACTGAATTTATTGGAATATCTTTGTTTTTTTCTTCTAGAACGTTTTTTTAAAACCATGAAACATTATGAAGCAATGTCAATAAAAGTAAAGTTGATGTAACGTTGGGACCACATGTGTAACATATCCATACTGTTATTTCTGCTTATATGCACTTATTCCTGTATTGAATAAGTTTTTGTTTTGTAATACCATCTTGAACCGATACTGACATTAATTAATTGGGCTCTCATTAAAGATTAAGTGGTAAAAAAATCACTCAGTCATTTACATGCTTTGATTCAGTCTCCTTCATGCACAGTCATACAAGAGATAAACTGTGCTAATCCTCCCAAAACCCCATTTTAACAGCTTTAATGGAAAGCTCTGTTCACATCATGCATGTTTTCTGTATAATGAACCAGGAATGACTGAAATCCATTCCCACTTATCTCCACCGCTGCTATTGTGTCCTGTCCCTGTCCTTGGCGGAGCTGCTATTTTGCATCTTGCATCTCATTAGCACAAAAACCACTTAACAGTCACTGCAGGAGAGGCTTGTAACCTACTGCAGATGACCTTCACCTAAGCCAAGTGCAATTTGCACAGCTTGGTCACAGTGTTTTTTATCAGTGTTTGTATTTCTTAGTCTTCAGTATCACCCTTCATTTCCCTTTTTTTTTTTTATTACAGTGAACAGTATGATGCTGTAATAAAACAGGGGCAGGTATGGACCAATGTTAAATTAATGATTGTCAAAAATGAATTTATTTGATCACGTCTTTGGCTCGTTGCCCTGATGGAACCGACCATGTATCTTGCTCAAAGGTTCTACGGCAGATTTACATCTAGTTTCCTTCATCCCAATGAAAGATGGTTTCTCTGTCCATGAGCCCACGCGTAGCGTTTTTCTGAACTTTCACTTCCTTCAGCTAAACTGCAGTTTATCTGTCATGACCTCATCCCGCATGTCTCGGTTCACCTCTGTACTGCTGCACACTGATCTCAAAAGAGGTAATGGACTAACCCAGCCCAGTGATACAGAAGGCCACAATAGCAATAAAAAGGCTGTTTAATTTGCCCCCAGTATAAGATCTCTGTGATACGGTGGGATGCACACATAATTGCGGGGATCAGGGACAATCATCTAGATGGAAGAAAGATGCCCTTGGCTTAGCTGGTTGGTTGACAATGGTGTCTCTGTCTCTCTCTGCTTATTTCTAGATTCTCTCCCTCTGGCTTCAGCAATAATTTCATTCCAAACTATCAACTAAAGTTTCCTGAAGTTTTTTGACTTCACTTCAGTGGATTTAACCCACCAGTCCGACTTAGATTTCAGTTATACTGACATGTTATTCTATTAAATAATAGCATCAGTGCCTGTGAGCTTACAGTTACAGTCCTAATGTTCTACATTAAAAGTAGATACCAGCTAGTGCAGCAATATGAAAAAGATGATATGAAGCTAAGACCTCTACATTTTAGGTTAATCTCTCTGGAAAATTATTTTTGTAATATTTCACTAGTTTGCTAACTTGTGAAAGATATTTATTGTTGTTGCACAGCTGAAATGAAATCCTGCCTCCGTTTTCAACAGGAACCTTTTTATACCACCACAGGACGGAAATAGATCAATACATCCAACGGTTTATTTTCAATTTCATGCTTTTCTGGTTCAATCAAAACGTGTCAGTGGGTGATAAATCCCAGCCCTAACTACTGCAGAGTCAACGGGATTTGCTGACTGAATCCTGAGTGTCATTCTCACATCGCAAACACATTCCGGATCCTCATTTATCCTACATGTGCTAATCAGGGTCATGGCTTCGGTGTCAAATGCGACAGACACAGAAAGCTTATTCAAACTACGACAAAAAGAGATTGTGATGCGATACAAAATTCAAGTAATAGATTTTAGTGAATCACTGAGTCTCTACGCACAAGTACCCGGTATTAATTATAATCATAGTATTAGCATATATGCATATGGTACAGTTTACACCTTCATGGAATTACTTGATAGACTTGCAAGATTATTTCTCAATACATGCTGGTGTAAGATACTAATTTAAATGCAAACAAGCTGATTCATTGCTTTCTCTTCCCTTAAATATGCATGTTTTAGGCAAAGAAGCACAACTAAGTTATTCACACCCTTGGGACATAAACAGACTTCAAAAGAAAAGGATGATTTACTTGGTCATTTCAAACAGAACCAAAATTAAACAGAAAAGACAACATTTGTGTTGAATTGCAGGGGAAAAAAACAAAAAAAAAAACAATGCATATTTTCATTTTCATACAGAGACGTTTGATTCAGCACACAGATTGAGGAAACTTTTACAGCACTTTGAATGACCCTAGAATTATTTCTCCACAGAGCCAAAACAATACTTTTGGGACACATGGCGACCCAGAGGATGATTGTTAATTAAAAGTTAATCAACATAACCATTCCCCTTCTAAGTGACCTGGTTTCTGACTGCAGAGTCCTCAGCTGACTGAAGTGACCCTGCCTCTCTGATGGAATGGATGAAAATGGGCCTTGACCTGAGGCCAACATTGTGATGATTAGCCTGACAAGTTAAATTCCTCCCTAGAGGTCCCTAATACAACCTCAATTAAACTGTCCCAGTCCCCCGGACACCCCGAGGCAAGCCGGACTCTCCGGTGTTCGGTTTATTACAGCTCATCATCATGTGTGAGCTATCAGGCCTATTTTCATCTGCGGACATTTTAATTTCACACACTTTGGGTTTTTGCTGTTAAAATCCAGCCTTTGATTCATGAGATATCCAACGTATCACCGGAGACTCTTCATTAGAAATGCATCTTAACGCTACTTTTCAATTTGAATTGTGGTCCGTTCCACAGAGTGCTAAAAAACGGCCATGAAATAAAAATAACAGTATTATGTTTGGGGGGGGGGGGGGGGATTTTTAATTTCAGCGATTGCAAGAGCCAATCCTTTATAAAATACTCATCATATGGAAACGATCAAACCAAATATTTTCTGCGAGGAAATTAAACAGCAGCTCATCTCTTTCTCTCTCCCCCTCTGCTGAATTAAATGCAAGACTTCAGTGTTTTATTCACTACTGTGGCTCATTTTACATTATGCCACAGAGTTTTAATAAACCCAGTTTGAGGTAAGCACTGATGCCATTTGCAAAGATGTATTTCCTTTCTTTGGTTTTAACACCTGCATCCCACTCACTCCTTAGACACCTTTTTAAAAACGAAGGGAGAGTAGGAGAGAGAGAGAGAGAGAGAGAGAGAGAGAGAGAGACGAGTGCTCAAAGAAAAACAAGAAAACACTAAAAGAGCATCAGCACAAAAATAACTGCAGGGCTTTAATAAATAAGGGAGAGGTGGTGAATCCTAAAATCAGCAGTAGAGCATTATTAAAATCTCTTTTCTCCCCAGGGAGCTGGGTAAGACCCTGCAGTGGTAACCTGGTGAATGAACAGGCATCTTAACAACTAAAAAGAGAGACCATAACATTGTTTTGTTTTTTGTTTTTTCAAATTATCTACCTGAGCCTGACTATTTTCATTTTACTGCTTCTTGGCAGTGATATCATTGCACAGATGCGTGACAAATTGAAGGAAAAACCAACATGGTGTCTTTGTAAGGTGCTGGCCCACCTGGAGGGATGAACACCATTCTTCCATGAAACATTCCCCAGATGAATAAACAATGTGTCTGCACAAAATCCATGCATACACACAGATTTCCCAAATATGGTACGGTATTTACAAAACTAGAACGTGCAGTAAAATTGTTGCATATTTATAAACTTACTTTTGACAATTTACTTATGTATGGTCCATGAATACATACAGCTTTACAATTCTGAGCAAAATGTATGTATGTATTTAGTTCTGGGTGTTAAAGAGCTGTAACTGTCTGGTTATAGTATTTGTATTTTTTTTTTGCATTTCCTCAGTCCTTGATAGGAAGGTTTTTTCTCTAATTTATCACCTTTCTGTATATCGTTCCCCGGCCAACGCCCTGCCTGATCTCCACTCGACAGTCCCTGCTGACACACTGCCACATCTCCCAGAACCATCAGTTGGATGTCATCTCAGCCACCGCTGCCAAGCCTACTCCGAACGCCGTCGTCTCAGCGGACGAGATCCAGCCAGATCATCAGACTGCCAGCATCATTCTGCGTCTGGTTCTCAGCTTCACCTGTCAGCCAGTCAGGGCCTCCCGTCACCGGGACCCAATACCCTGTTCTACCTCCTGAGGGGACTCGCCTTCGCCATCGCCCTCCCACTCAGCCTCCAGAGAGATCATGCCTTCACCGTCGGCCCTCTTGCTTGGCATCCAGATGGGTCCTGACTTCGTCACTGCCCACCGGAGCGGTACTGCCTTCAGCACTGCTCACCGGAGTGGTCCTGCCTTCGCCGAAGCCCACCGAACCAGTTTCGCCTGTCTGCCTGCCGGCCTGCCTGCCTGCCTTGCCTCCCAAGCGTGTCTTAGCATGTTGCCTGTACCTGTCTGCTTGCACACCAGCTTGTCTATCCACCTGCCTGCTTGTGAACCCATCTGCCTGTAAGCCTTACTCCATCCTCACTTCAGCCAGTCTTTGAGTCTGTATTTGGGTCCTCCCTGCCTGCACTGTTACCAACAACCTTGAAACTTCATTCGTATTCTCTTCACCATTGCATTCCAAACAATGCTATAAAGCAAAGAATAGAAGTAATTTTTTTTTTTTTTTTAACTTGATTTTATCAGTTCTGATGAATTTAACTTTTCTAATTATTTTTCCTATTTCAATTTCATTTGATTGTATCATATTCTTTCTATGGCTAATATAGCCTAATATAGCTAAACTATCATCATGTAATTAATATCTAAACACCAGTGGAGAAGTGTGTAACATCAAGATATTGGTCTTACTTATAACTCTACAGTGACTTATCTCATTTCCTCACTGTGTGTATAGCCGCTCAGAGGAGGAACTTAGGGTATGTTGTGAATTGCAATATCTTTCCAGGCCAATTGGTATTCTGCCTGAGCCTGGGAATAAACGCAGCTCTTGCTTTCTCACTCATTTACATTCTGACCTATCTATGATGCGCTAAAAGTACAACAAAATATGTTCACATATGGAGACACAGATCAGTTCCCCCTATCAGCTGCAGCTGTAATACACTGCAATATTTTAATCAGTTATGATGATGTTATTACCCTCAGTATTGCCTACTCCCTTCATCCCCATCATCATCTAAACACCTGGTGACCCCGCACTGATGAAGCCGCTCTAAATGGGATTCAGTCACCCCGACCCTGGAGGCCCTCATCTGTAATTAATCACTCAGTGTTTTGAAACACAAACAGCCTGTTAATGCCCATTAGGAGTTTAAATGTGGATATTCATTTCCATGTTTAGGGGAGGTGTTGCTTTTTATGACACTGCTGTAAACACATTATATACATTATAATGAAATAAAAATAAGACATCAAACGCAGAAGTAATCTGTTAAATGTCATTAAATGGCAAGTCAATGCAACCATGTTTAGTTTGCAAACTGTTTCTTACTTAGTAACTTTCTTGGCTTATGGCATATTCATCTTGTGTGTCATCTAAACAAGCCATATATTTATTTTCAGGACTAATTAGGCTACTCAGAAATGTTGTTAGTATATAACATTAACCCATCTACATTTTCTCTCACAGGTAAAATGGGCTTTCGGTTTTTTATCAGAACAAACTTTCTGTGCTGTCCTATTTTGCAAGTAGAAAAGATAAACATGTCGACGAGCAAGTGAACAACAAATTAAGTTGTTTTCATTTTAAAATCAGATAAGGACAGTGAGAACCAAGTGAAATGGAATCAAGTTGTCAAATTGTTTATGCTGCACAATGAACCAGAAGTAATAAAGCAGTGCCCACGGGACTGTGTCCATACATTTATTCATCCCGGAAACCACAAAAGCACGAGCAAGTATTAAAAAAAAAACAGACACACAAACACAGATCAAAACAGCATCTGTACGCCAGAGAAAGGGACGCAGACATTTGCATCCACAGTTCAAGCACTCCATAAACATGCTCACTTACTCAGAATCTACTCATGTAGATGCAGCACATACACACATGAACACACACGTTGTGTAATGCCTTGGGTGCGAGCCACATTTCACATTTTACACCTTACAGGCCTTGTTCAAAGGAGACAAACAGGTCATCCAAAGCAACAGTAAAGGCCGGTTTATGTGAATCCATATAACCTCATGCATTTGACCAATTACCCACATGTGTGGGCAGCGCTGAGGCACTGAGACCGGGGCAGGCATAAAGATTTGCAAGCTTTGATTTCGGCCTCTCGTGGCTACTACTACTGTAGTCAAGCTTCACAGATGTCAGCTATTTGATTAATCCTCCCGTCGGCTGAATCCCTCCCTTTTCACCGTGTGGTGTGTTTTACTTCTTTCAAAATCCAACACTCCTCAAATGTGCAGCAAAGATGACAACGGCAAAGCGAGTTAGCAGCAGAACGCTAACAAGTAAATGACGGAAAACAGAATAGTGACAACTGTGTGTTCTGTTTGTGTTAGTGTTGAACACATTTGCTGTTGCATTTGTCTCTTTTCATTGACTTGAAATCTTTTAAGACTGAACATTTAATTAATCAAAAAAACTAACACTAATGTGGAAACACTGCAACTGAATGTTTTTCTTGTGGCAAATGCAGCAAATCCCTTCTTACGCCGAGTCATGGGATTTAAAGAGTCTGTTTGGGAGGACACTGTGCACCGCAGAGTGTTGCCTGTGAAAAGCTAATGAAAGAATGGGTTCTGCCAAACTAGTTTGGCTGTTTTGGTACAGCGAAAACAAAGTAAAACTGCCTCTGGGTAAACAAAAAGAGTGCAGCTAATGAGGGACTTTTCAATGATATAAAATTCAACAAAGATGTTTGCTTGACTTGACCGGCCATGAATTCTGCATGATTAGCTAATTATGCATTTATATCTTGAAGATCCTTGGTATCTCTACAAATATACAATTCCACAAATAATTTAGTGAGTCACACATGGCAAGATTCTTGAGTGAGCAACAGTAAGCCTTGGATTGTGTAGCTTGTATTTCAGTCTGAAAACGATGCCAGACCGTCAATTAGACAATATTCTATACACAATAAATGGCCAGCACAGCATTCCGTTGAATTAACCAAGTATGAGGAGGGTGGAATGGGATGCCTAGATGTAAAGAAAAATGGAGAATAATATGGAGGTGCAATAAAACACGTAGAAGTGCTGCACGAGAATGTTTGATGTTGTGGAAGGTAGCAGAGACAGGTGATAATAAGTGGCTATGCATCTGTGGAGACTTGAATGTGAGTGAGTGAGTGAGTGAGTGAGTGAGTGAGTGAGTGAGTGAGTGAGTGAGTGAGTGAGTGAGTGAGTGAGTGAGTGAGTGAGTGAGTGAGTGAGTGAGAGCGTGATTGGCTGCTAGAGTGAAAGTGCAGACGAGTGAAGCAGAGGTTGAATGTGGAGGGAAGGTTTGATTAGATTCCGGGGTCTACCTTGTGTGGCTAAATTAGCGTGTGTGTGTGTGTGTGCGTGTGTATTTGATGACATGTGGTGAAGATGGAGTGAGGCTATAAACCAGGTGGCTGTGACTGTTGGAAGGTTTTAATATATGTGAGGGAGCTCAGAGGACAACAGGGAGCTTAGAAAGGTGGTATCAAAAGGGCTTGGATAGTGGGATGAACGTAGAGAGAAAACATGAAAGTCATGTTGTCTCAGTGAGGGTTTGGGGTTTCCATGCACTGGTATTGATAGTGCTCCCGAAAATGATCACTTTTGTTGTTTGTTTTCCACATTATGAATATGTATAATCTAGAAATGAAAAACCAAATGAAATATAAATATCAAAAGGAATTAAAATAAAATTAGTGCTTTCAGTGGAGGTCGTGGCTGGACACCCCGTAATTTGCTTAATGTGTCCAGGTCCCTGCATGTGCTGACATTCGTTTATATGAATCGAAAATTCAAAATATGTTTATATCAACTGCATTTTACTTGCTGTGATCATAACTTGTTTGGACAATAAGTTAATGGTGTTTACAGTAAATTGCAATTTTAATAGTCTCTGCAAAGATAGATTATTTCTAAAACAAATGAGCCAAGTTCAAACTGGGGTCATAATTCTGTCTACCTGCTCTCCGGCTGCCTTCACACCGATGGAGGAAAAATTTTAAAAGATTTTTAAAAAAGCATCACAGATGTATTAAAGATAAATCATGTTATAATAATATTACTTGGATTCCTTATGGGTGGGGAGGAAAAAAACCCACAGAATATCCCCAGGACATTTGGCAAGGTTTGGGCACAGGCAGGAAATGTAAATGGAGAAGGATATTAAAGGGTACCGTGGGATTTAGCTCATTTGGGCACGGAGGGAGGAGAGGTAAATGAAAGCGGGAAGGGGAAGGAAGTGAAAAAGAACAAGAGAGAAAGGTGAGATTGAATGGGAAGTAAGGAGGTTCGGAAGGAAGGTGGAGAGAAAGAGAAGGGACATAAGGAGAGATGCGGGGAGAGGGACAGGTAGGGGTGAGGGGAGGCGGACATCGCTGGCACAGTGCGGCTGTGTGTCCTGGCATGGCTACAGGACGGAGCAGTACACCTGCTCTCAGTCCAGTCCCTGCGGGTCCACAGGCAGACTGTCATCTCTCACACACACATTCTCTGATCTACTCAGTACAGTACACACACACACAGATGCATTCATGCGTATGTTTTGATTTTGCATCCATGAGTCCTCTAAAGCAACAGAAAAAGTGCTTCTTTTTTTTCTTTTTTTTTACATTAGGCTATAAACTTTTACCCCTGCTCTCCGTGAGTCTTCTTTTTCTTTCCTTTTGGTGATAAAACATCTACTGCTGCATTAATTAGTGGCAACAGCAGCCAAACCCAAATTCAAAAGAAAGATCAGCACACATACATTTCCACACAGCACATACACGCTGCAACTACACATTCAGGCAGATCCGTCCTCTCGCTGCATGACTCATCTGTTCTCAGCGCTCTGTGAGTTTGTAATTCTGTACTATTGTGCTCACACTAACAGAGGTACACTGTAGCCACAAATGACAGTATTAGTAGGGTCTGATTGGGGCAACTATTATGCAATGCAACATTTGGGTTTACATTGATAACGGCCAAACAAACAGATTTCAGAGGATTTTGGAGGATTTCACTTGGAAAAACATTAGAATGGAAGCGCCTTAAGATTTGCACCTAATCATGGCTTAAAGTACTTCACAGCATCACCCTGCCTTGTGTCTGCATTTTGGTCCTCCCTCTGCCTGCCCTCCCTCCATCAGCTAATTGTGACAGTAGGATCAGATCAGACACTGATCAGCAGACACTGTGAACTTCTTTATGAATTGTTGTATACCCTCACATGCTTGTATGGTGAGTGGAAAAGAGCCCCTCATAAGGAGTATAACGACACAGCTCTGAGAGTGGGACACACAGAAGCTTCCTCCCAGCTGTGGTTGAAAAATTCTTAACCAGACCAGACCAGAACGACCCCAAGCTTCTACTGCTCAGTGACCCAGAGCTTCCTCTGCCCAGCACCATGACTGACGCCGATGCAGGCCTTGAGCTGGACCCTGGATCAACCGTCCCTGGTGACACCTTGTCTGTTCCTGCATCGGGGGTCCCAGCTGACGTCCTGTCAGTTCCTGAGTCCGGGTTTCCTGCCAACTTCTCGCCTGCTCCTGAGTCTGTTCCTCTACCAACAGCAAGTCTGTGCCTGAGTCTGTTTGTGTGTCAGCTTTCCCGGTGAGACCAAGTCTGTCTCTGAGTTTGTTCCGGAGGGATAGCCGACGTCTCAACTGTTCCTGAGTCAGCCGACGTTAAATTGTTCCTGGTTGCCAGTTGGTGACCCAGCCGGCACCTGCTCCTTTGCCCTCCTGCTCAACCTCTAGAGGAGTCCTTCCCCCCAGTGCAGCCCTTCCTTCGCCCACTGAACCACTCATCTGACTGTTCTACCCCCAGCCTGTTCCACCCAGGGTGTCCTGCTCATCGGCTCTCCAAGCAAGCAGGCCATTCTCCCGAGCAGCTCTGCCTGTCTGTCCAGGCTTTGAGCTGTCTTCCTGAGTTGCTCCGCCAGTTTGTCCTGCCGCCGAGCCATCTGTCTTAAGTGTCCTGCTCATCGGCTCTCCAGCCCCCAGGCCGTCTGCCTGAAGTCTTCTGCTCCACCTTTGTCTTGACCCCAGGCTGTCTGCCCGAGGTTTCCTGCTCCACTTTTGTACCCCAGGCCGAGGGCCTGAGGTCTTCTTTTCTGCTGTTCACCTCAGCCCCTGTCTCCACCCTCAGTTTACTGTTCCCAGGCCTCTTTGGCCCAGACCTGCCTTCCTCTTGCTACCCCTCAGATATCCTCCGACTTCTCCTCCTGTCTTCATTCACTTGACTGTCCTGCCCATTCACACACCTCCTCCCACTTAACATCAGGTCCGGCTGTCTATCCTGCTTGCTCCTCTGTCTTCTCATCTGCCTGGTTTTCCACCATCTGCCTTGTAAGCCTGCTCTCTTAATTAATAAAAAAAATATATTTTAGATTTTTTAATTGAGCCTTTTGAAAATATTTACAGTTATTAAGCAGATATAAGTTTTCTGATATGAATAGAACTGGGAGCTCATGCATAATTTTAAAGTTAAACTTTGGAGAATCTAGGTTTCACAGATTGAAATGATTAGCGAATCCTTTACTCAAGTGTACTCTGATCACAGGGGCCGACATGTTCCCTTTTGTTTCTACTCCTAACCACTTGGTTCAAAGCATTCTTTCATTTCCTTACAATGTTCTACCAAAAAGAAACCCCAATGAATATTTAAAGGCAGTGAATAGCCCAATGTCTGATCACATTCCCCTTCAGCTAACGATAAAATGCAGCTAAGAGTTGACCCCTCTCACACCAGTCGTGAAAGAACACTTCATAAAACTTCCAAAGCCAAATTAGTCTGTAACGTCAGCACTTAAGAACTCACTAGCTCTCACACTGCGGTAGCAGACGTTTCCAATAGCATTTCAAAACGTCACCCTTCGGATATTAGTCTCAGACATCTTATGAAATATCAAATATTAATTGTAATATGGTGAATTAATTATAACTATAAAAATGTGCCCATGCTGAGAGTGACAGTCCTATTGCTAAACATGCACAATGATTAAAAAATAACCAGTTATGTTAATCATTATGAATTAGACTAATGAAATCACTCATTACTAAATACCTAAATATCAACTGAACGACTTGAAATAGCATGTGGGGTGTATTTAAATAAACCCCTTCTAATTAAGGAGTTATAGAGGTTTTAAAATTGATATTTCCCCATGAATATGCAAACATGTGCACAAAATCTAATCAAATCATCTGTTCCCTACGGGGAACTTCTTTTTAATATGAATTTTCTGTCATGTTTTGTTCTCCAGTTGCTGAACTCACAAGGATATGTACCATGTAGGAGACACCAAAACCAAGAGCAAAGCAAAGTTCATCAGTTTGTTCCCTCGACACTCTCCTTTCAAAGTGACGCGGGCGGTGCTGTTTTGATGGCCTACCCCCTTGGGCCCAAACCTGGGAAAATGACCATTGTGGACACAGGTTGTTGACCAAAGGCAATCTCCCCATTGTGGCCAAATAGCCCACAGAGATGTAAACATTACATGGAAGAATGGCCTACTGATCGACCTCAGAGATTGCAAAGTGAAGGTCAATGGTTTGTCCAACAGCCTATCAGATGAGTGTGTGCGTGACCGTGTGAGTGTGTGTGTGAGAGATCCAGGGTCTGTGCGATTGGAGTGGGGTGGAGGGGGACGGCGGTGGTAAATTGAACCACCCAGTTTCGAAAAGGACTTAAAAGTGACTGTCACAAAGGATAAGCTTGATCTCTTCACTGACGTATACCTGTGGGTAAAACGCACAGATGCGCAGCCACATTTACACACACACACACGGTGTCCACAGTGGGCCCCAGGTGTTGCTGGTGCTATCTACCTCCCTAATCTCACTTCACAGACAAGTCGGTGTCTGTAACCGTGTTTAAGCTCCATAAAGTTCATGTGGAATTAAGCCTTTGAAAAAAGCATGTGTACCATTTTGAACCTACGCGTTTTACATCTGTCAAAACAACGACGACGACGTAAATCCTTCAAAATAATGTTAAAAATATCCGACACAGTAGTTTTGAGTGTTTTTGTTTATTTTGTTCACTTTCCCGTCTGTTTTTGCCTTCGGGGAGATTCATTTCTTCCACCTAAGCGCTGGAAACTTTAATCTAACACGGCAATTACAGTGGTGCTACCTTATGTTTAAGTTATTAAGGTATTGTATGAATATGGGCACAGGCTAAGTCACTTCAAATTTGTGGGGAAATGAGCACCATTTGCATAACTCACTTGGCCGTGCTTTGCAATTATGCCCCCTGTTCCGACACATGCTGCATCGTTCTGCATGTAAATTCAATTCGGTCGATAAGAGTACCCTATGAATATACAGTTAATTGGCAGCAAATTCCCCTGTTCAATCTTCAATCGTTCCGCAATTACAGGAGGATTTCATAATGGCTTATTTCTTCTCTTCTCGATCTCTCTCTCCCTCCTCCTCTTTCCCAATGACAGAGAAATACAAATACCAAAACAATTGTTCCTTAGGCAGTATCTCTTAAATAGAAAAAGAAGAGGAAGGAAGAAAAAAAAAATAGATAAAAGGGAGACGTGATCAAGGAGAAATTTGTGGCTCTTGCCTCCCAGTGCTGTGTGCACACGACTGAATCTGAAAGAGATTGCAGGCGACACGGCGTCTATGAGAGATCAAAGAGGTTCCTAGCTTTGCTTTGCATACCTCAAACACTATCAATAATGCATTTTCCAGCTCTACCTGCCAAGCACAGGGGCCCGTGTGCATGTACGCACACATGCACACTTAGAACGGCCTACAGCAGTGCCTGGCATTTACGTACACTGTCTGCTGAGCAGCTCAGGAGCAAAGATGGGTACAGGTTGACAGCTACCTCTGGGCTGGTGAAGGTCAGTGAAGGTAGGTGAAAAACTTTGACTGAAACACAACAAAATATGGTTCAGTGACCAGTAAGTCATTTCTCTATGAACAATCATTTGGCCATGGCTCAGACATCTCTATATACGTAAATGGGAATTAAACTGCACATGCTAAATGTCTTCAGGTGAGCAGCGTTCACGGGAGTAACAGATGACTTCTTATTCATGTTATTCATTGCAGTTTTTGATCTGATACACGTTCCTGTGTGTTCATGACCATGCCAGCGAAATGCCCCCCACAGTATAAAAGAGTGTCAGGATCCTTTCAGTGAAGAGGTCAAGCATTCAGGCTTGTGCAGTTCTCTTGGTGCACGCCACACATGCACTCGCCCTACTTGTGGAGAATATGGTGAAGGATGACTCATCTGACCATATCACTTTTTTGTCAGTAGACCAGGTTTTTGCACCACTGAACTCTCAAATGTGCATTCAGCTTTGTAATGAAGGGCTTATGCACTGCAACCTTTATATAATATCCCTCGCTATACGATTGTTAACAGACTGTTCTTGCTGACAAAGTCTGATCATGTCCTGCAGTAACATTCTCAGTCACCTGAGGGGGAGTTGCTCTTCTGATTTTCCTTACATATCACATTAATGCATGAGCCTCACAGTGGACTGTCGACCACAATTTCTCACTCTATTTACTGATGTCTTTACCATAGATCTAAATTCAGATGTCACTTTAGTCACTGTTCCCATCGAAACACGAGCCAGCTGAGCAGTCTGTGACGGAAGCTCCTGCCATCTGTGCCCCAACAATGAGGCTTCTTTCAAAGTCACTTAGATCTTATCCTCTTGCCATCTTGATACAAACTCAGAATCAACAGGGCCCGCTCAGCATTTTTACACAGGCCACAGAGCATGACTGGATGTTACTTGCATAACTGTGCTGTACAGTGCACCTGTGCGGAAGCATCTACATTTGTTATCTACTCATTTATTCAGGTTTTTCCTGTAATTTGTTACCTGTCTGTTCTTCACTCAACCTATACTTCTGAGGTGACCTTGAAAAAAAGCACTTCACCGCACCTCACTGACTCCAAAACAGCTTGGCAGTGGCAAGGCAAGACTGTGTTTGCACTTGGCGGTTCACTGGCTAAATAAAATGAGATCCGGAAGGGTAAAAAAAAAAAAAAAAGTTTCTAACTAGTCCAGCAACACACAACTTTATACATAATTCACTCATTTATTTTAGACAAACATTGGCTCAGGATGTTTTCCTAAAGGACACTTGGTCAGTATATTTCTGTTGATGGTCCCACTGGTTATTCTAATTATTGAGTCTATGACCTTTCCAGTATAGAATTGTGAGTCTTACTACTTGGCCTGCCTGTCACCGATGGTGGGGATATTTATTACTGGCTCGTCTGCTCAGCCAACAGTATAGAGCAGTCTAACTATGATCAATGGCTTCTGTGCCTTGTGTTGCATGTTAAAATGAAAAACATATATGTTATGGTCAATTTTTGGGAAAGACTTATAGTTTATATCATCCAGATTTGCTTTAATGGCAAATAAATTAATAAATTAATGAATAATAAAATGGCCATACCACAGAACTGCCTCAGATTAAAAAAAAAAAAAAAAGCAGACAGAAGATGAAAGCTGTGGCTTGTTAAGGCATCTAACATAATTTTTTTCACTACAGCTAAATAGCAAATATCCAGCAAGAAGCAATGTAGCATCCATTAAGTGAGCTGGCAGATGCCACTGAATTATTGAGCTGTTTTATGTTCATTTTTCTTGCATAAATATGTCAGTAAATTTGCCAGCATTACGACGGTTGGCCAAGTCTCTTCTTTTCAATCGCATTTGTGTGGCTACAGCTGTAGGGAATTATTTTTAACTTATATACTGTAAAGTGGCCACTTAATATAACTGAAGGATTTAAACTTAAAAGAAATATCACTCATTTCAAGATGTAGACCGTCACTTTAAGATGAGAAAAACACGTCTAATATCCTAAATATGACTTTTCATCGCCTCTTTTGCAAACACAGTGGCATACTGTGAGGTTCCTTTGTGTCTCAATCAGAGTTTTGCAGTGCAAAAAATTATGCAAAAACTACTTAAGCAAGATGGGCCTGACCGTGGGATGACCGATTCCCTTGTGCTAAGCTCCTCCTTCAAGCACCACAAGAGGCAACGATAGTGGTATGGAGCCACTCTGTGAGAAACCATGTTGCAGCTCAAGAAGGGACGTGTATGGGTCACTGAAAATGAAGCGTAAAGACACCTAAATCCACACATGGTCCAGCACACAAGTACACACAGTATGTGCGCATACCACAAATGACATCTCAGTGACATTACCATAGACGCATATGAACATAGACTTATGTATTTGCAAAAGCAACACAGAAACGATACTCCATAATAAGTACTGAGGGTTCACATAGAGTTTTGTGTCAGCGCCGGCTCGTGCAGTATGAGGAAATTCAAGTGCATTTCCTAACAGCCATTAAACTGTAATTGACGGGAAACACCTTGATCCCGCCACAATTAGAGGCTCTTCCAGTATAATGATGAGGTCATAAAAAGTGATGAACCTGATAACGATTAGGCTAATTTGTTCCCTAAATTAATGGAGTGAAGACATGCAGCCTAAGCAACAATAAAGGCGGACGTGAAAACCAAAGTGTAATCACAAAAGTCTGAAAGCACTATGATAAGGCCGTATCTTGATGGAGAAAGGGGAAGAGTGCCTTTGTGATATTACTATTATTATTTTTGGTGCCGTAGCTGGAAGGCACACTTTTGAGTTTCATGTTATTTCATATTGAGTTTCGTGCCGGGGAAAGTAGAGGGGAAGCAGGTTTTTAATGTCAAGGTACAGTATCCCACCATGACATTTTGTGTCTTTTTGTCGTATTATTTTTCATCATAAGGAATATGTCAGCTCACAGAAAATATTTGAAATGGGAGAAAGTGTTGGTCCAGCTGCAAGGATTCAGAAACTTTCTCATTTACAAAATAGTCCTCATATCAATGCTTTATATTTTTGGTTGGAAATATGTTTCATGATGAAAAGGATTTAAGAGATGGGATTTCATTTATAGGAAGTATTTGTATTATCAAGTATAATATAAAGCTAATCATACCATATTCTCTTCTGTAACTTCTGTACAGGTACATGGATCTTTTTTGCAATATTGTCCATTGGCCTGAGGTTATTACTTTTTGAAGTTCAGTCCAAATGGGCCTGGTGATTAGGGTAAAGCAAATGCATAATAAACAATTACCTGGAGATAAATTTAAGTTGTCAGTGTGACATGTTTCAAAATTTGTCAATCACTTAAAACTACTGGAGTACAAAATATGAAGACGCTCATAATTCATTTGAGTTGAAGTGGCAGACTTTGGTGCATTGAAGTCAGTTAATGCAAAAATGGGAATGAGATTAAAAACAGATTACTGAACTAATGTGTTCAGTGTGTATTCAAAATGTAATTTTCATTCACAAATCTCACTTAAATCTCCTGTGTGAATTTGAATGATGAAACTCATCTTTCCTTTTATCTACAGGTGGCAGCTCTGCTATTTCGAGAGGTCTCTAACACAGAAACAAAGATGAATTTAAACTATTGTCATGTAAATGCTGCTGGATTAAAATGTAAAAAACTACTTTGTTTGGGTTTCATTTTTTTTGTTCCTAACCAATAATCTTAAAATAAAAAAAGAAAACCACATACCAACTTAAAAAATACACTTAAGAGTCCTTCTCTTACTTTGATATGGAGATAAGTCTTAATCAGTTTACACAGACATTGTACAATAACATCCCCCAATATGTAATTTGGCCTTTAAGTGAATATTTCTTCATTGGATTTACACACACTTGACTTCCGCAGTTTCTAACATGACCTTAGATGTCATCAGAGAGCCAGACACATGTGCTCAAGAACGCACAGATCACATACACACCCAGTTATGCCTGCACACACTTACACAGACACACACACACACAGCAGGTAATACATATTAATGAGATCAACAGCATCTTCCCCTTTCCCCCACTAAGCTTTTGCCCTTTTCTCATGTACAGCAAAGGACACAGACTTTCCATCCATGAGCACACACTAACACACACACACACACACACACACACACACACATATACAGCACACTAAATAGCAGTCACAAAACTGCAGCATTTGGTGTTCTCCTTCTGCCTACTTTCCTCATGCGCAAGCTGGCAGCGACAGCAACAAATGGCAGTGAAGGCTGAAGAGTGCCCCCTGCTGTTACACTGAGACTGAGGTCGAACCACCTGGTCCCGGTCATTCCACTGCTCTGTCTCTCTATTAGCAGAGACTTACTTGGAGGTGGAAGGAGGTCGATATCATACTGCAGCTGCCGGAGTAATAAAACCACAGGCAACCCCGACATAACAAGAGAGGGACTGGGAGCGCAAGACAAGGATGGCAAAGTAGGTATGAGGATTTAGGCAATAGCCAGAAGTAGAGGTGAGGGCAGAGAAACTCAGAAAAGAGAGTCAAGATAAAGTAAAGGGAGAGGAAGTGAACGGGTAATTCCATGAAAAAGGGGAAGTCCTCGGGGAGTTGAAAGACATGCTGGGAAACTTGGCAAGCGAGAAGAGGCTCTGCGGGAAGATGTAGAGGTGGAGGGGTTGGACAGGAGGGGGAAGATTGCTGGATGGAAAAGGTTTGAGTACAGAGACTACGAATGCCATCTGGAACCCAGCACAGTTTCTGAAACCTAGAAATGTATGGGTTTAATTATTACACAGTGCTTTGTATTTCATTCAGATTCAATTGGCCAAAATTATAGGCTTTGTTTTTTGTGAAGCAGCAGTGAACTATAGTATGTTAAAAAAAAAAAAAAAAAAAAGGCACAACGCACATTCTTACTCTGCATATCTCAGTGGGATCTGATGTCATAAGTGTCTCTCTGTGTATATACTTTATCTACTAACTTTAGAACATGTTGTATGAATCTCATCTATGTGTCTCATCAACCACAGTTGGTGAGAATTTTGCTTCTATTTCGATCAGCTCGTTCTTGTACTGAAGTCAGCTTGCTAACCAGCTAGCCAGAGCCTGGTCAGACTATCTCCTCAGTTTCCGACAGGGAGTCAGTGTAGCGTCCAGACAGGGCATATTATAACCTCTTGTCTTGTAAATGCAACAATGGCTGAAACTCTTGCCAAGACTGGTAAGTAAACAGCTGTTAATGCTAACGCTGACTATGTAGCAATAGAAAAACTTACAAATAGCTCCTTTAAAAACACTAATGATAGGCCTATCTGAATTCCATTTAGGTGCTACCAGGCCCTGATACTGCGCATGCTGCCTCACTGCTGACATGGCACGTATATGGAACAAAACCATCTTTAATTTTATTAGTTACACCTATTCTTTCCCTGAAGTCAGTGTATTAAAAATGCCTTTGATGACATCAGTGGAACAAGTCCCCTCATTCCTACATCCTTTCCGCATTATTCCATCTTCCATAATTAGCAGTCTTCATTAAACCAATAATAAAGCAGGTATGAAAAAAAAACAAAAAACAAATCAAGCAACCAAGCCCCAATTAGCTCTGATGAAGATAGGAAGGGGGTGGGAGTGTTAGGGAGAAGAGATGAAGGCTATAGAGGATGGGAATACAAAACAGAAGGTGGCTGAGCTAGTGAAACCTCAGCACAATATCTGCCAATATCTAGGGAAAGTCAGGTGAATCGGAAAGAGATGTACATCTGTGGGAACTATCAAAGATCAATGAGATGTCTTGAAGGGCAGTTGGTAATTGCAGGAGATCAGGGAGGTTATCATCTCAGGGCTCGCCCCTCTCAAACTCCCTTCTTTTCTGCTGATGGATGAGAGACTTCTCGCCTAGCCAATGGGCAACGGGGCCATTGAGATTAATCCCGCAATAAAAGGACCATTACTCCTCATTGGCATGACGACGAGAGGTCCATTCTTTATGGCAATTTTTTTTTTCTTTTTCTGTACGACTGCATGAGTCTGAGCTCCACAATTAGGAGACCTGGCTTCATATGTCATCATCAGGCCCCGAGAGGTGGAGATTGAGATGGAGCTACAGATGATAGGCAGGGATTATGAAAGAGAGATTCGAGGGGAGAGGAGAAAGAAAAAGTGATTGACAGAAGGTAGAAGAGCAGAAAGATAGCAAATCAGTCATGTTGAAGGCACTTTAAAAAATGAGGGAAACTGGTGGTAAAATGAGGGAGGAGAGGTTTAAAAGAAAGAGGGGGAGAAAGAGATGGCTGGCTGGCTAGTTGGCTGGTTGACAGGGGCCCCCTTAAATGGTTGTCTGTCAGAACAGCAATGGCTGCCCTCTGTTCCACTCCTTTAAATGAGCTCGTTATGGTTCAGGCCATTACGGAGTGGACTCTCTGTTTGGAGGAAGCTGAGATGTCATTAGACACAGTGAAAGTGAGGTGGGAAGGAGAGAGGTGGAACGATGGGAGAGATGGAAAAAAAAAGACGAACCGAGAGAGGGAGGATGAGAGTGACAGCAACAGAGACAGAAAGGCAGAAGGGGGGGGGGGGCTAAGCAAAATGAGACCAAGAAGAAGAGAGATGGAGGCTGTAATGAGGAATTAAATTAAAGAGAAGAGGGGGCTCAAGTTACATAAAGCGGCTACAAACTTTCACAGCTTCTGTATTCTTTGTGAAGTAACTTGGATATTGTGTTACTGGGGAAGGCTTTCTAGGCTGAATGAGGAGCGCTCGGTGCTCAAGTGGCTTTGGTTATTATCTCATGAGTCTTAATGTATACCAGGCTGAGCAAAATTCAAATTAAAAGCGGTGTAGCATGAACATTCAGCCCATAGATACATACAATATGCAGGCCCAAAGCCAAATGCAGCAACAGAGCACATGCAATATGATAACAACCAGCAAAGGTTACTCCGTGCGTATGTCAGCAATTATAGGTTAATTGTCTATTAACGCTCTTTCACTGCACAGTATGGCTGCGACTAATGACTAGCTTTTTGTAATTAAAAGATCAGTTGTTCAATCCGTAAAAATACAAACAGTGGTGAAAAAATGTCTATCACAAGTTACCTGAGCTCAAGATGACACTTTTAAATTGCTTGTCTTGTCTGACCAAAAGATGTTTATCTTAAAAACACACAAAACAGAGATAACAAACAAACATATTCGAGAAGCTTGTTCCAATGAATGTTTAAAAAGTAAAGCACTTATTATAATAATATTATTATTATTTATATGGACTCATACCACATCCATTGAATGCCTCCATCTGTGAACCAACACAAAAAACGTGCTAATTAGCTTTTGAGATAACCTCACCATGCATAAATTTGATGTTTTTAGAATGTGAACTAAACAACAATAATCTAATAATGTACTAACTGTTTCAGCACCCTATAACATCATTACCTACAGTATATGCATCAACTGTACATGCAGGTTTAGTAATGTTATTCTTTCAGAGACATAAGGGAATATACTGTAGTTTCTGCTATTGAGACCATTTGCTATTTGCAGCTTCCAGATGTATCCCTAGCCACAGTGCAGGGAACAACTGCCTATAGTCGCGTCTTCTTCATGTAAGACTTTTATGGCTGTAGGCCATTCCTCTCACTTTTCATCCACACAGCATATATTTGCATTCTAATACATCACTCCATTTAACTACATTTTCTGATACCAAGATTTGTGCATGTGAGCTCAGGACTCTTTAACCCTCAGGTTCACACACACACACACACACACACACACAGAAAGAGAAAGCCACACAGAAAACAGACTTGCAAACAAACAGACCTTTACGGGTGGTTAGACAGTGAGCCAACTAAATGTCAGTTTGGCAGATGCTTCGTCTCTCTGTCTGGGTCCTTTGATTTTCATCTTTTTACCCTATCTCACAAACACAGAACATGCCCAAATCAATTATGATTCAGCCAAATGTCACATTAGGTGGAATGCTTAATGATACTTGGCTTAATGATAGTTTGGTCCGTATCAGATTGATTATGAGCCTGTGATGTTTAACAATCATTCTGTCCTTGTTTACTAAAGATTCAAATCAGGGTTCAGAGGAGTGTTACAATCATTTATTTTGATAAGTGCAATTGTTTGAACAATTCTGAGATAATTCAACTTCATAAATCACTCATCTGTAATAACTCCCTGTGTTTTTATCTCAGTGAATAAAACCTTTCTTTGTGAAAATCTTTGTCAAACTATTGTTTTTACTGTTAGTTGGAAAACCTTTTCTGTTAAAAACGCCAATCATAAAAGATCCTGTTGGTCAGACACGTAAAGATGTCCATCGGGCAGAATCAAGTTTTACTATATTTTTGAGTAGATTATAATGACGGCATGTCTTAAATATTCTGCATGGCTGGTTTTGATCCCCATTAAAAAAAAAGAAAACAACCCCTGCTCCAACTGGAGGCTTGAGACGAACCAGTTTCAATTTAGGGGGGTTGAAGTAGTTTACCTGACCCTGAGAACAGTGCAAGAGAAATATTACCTTGGTTTTAGTAAATATTTCCCATCAAATAACTATCCAGGGAGTGCTCAGGAAAATGTGATTAGTTTGGTCTGAAGGCTGGTTGATCTCAGTCATGAACTGAAACTTTACTCAGCAGAAATAACACACGGGTTATCTCTAATAAACGATCTTGATACCAGCAGCTTACGTCAATTCACATAACTTTTAATTGGGCCCCACCTTCTCAGTCTATTTATATCTAGCTTTGCAGAAAATGTTCCTGTCTGTCAACAACTGTGTGTGCGTACTGGTGATTATTTGAGCTACAACTATCAAACTACAGGCCCAAGACTGATAAAGAGTTGGTGGATATCTAGTAATAAAATCTCATCTCTAGGGGAAGTCATAATTGGCAAATGTTCAGTGGAGCAGGGTGTTCTTTCTCTGTTTCTCTCCTCTCTGCTGCCGCCATCTCACTACAGCAAAACTTCTAGTAAGTCGCATCGGCTCCACTCTGTCTTAGCATATTTGTGCACAGTGGCAGCATAGCCTCAGCGCCCCACCCACCTTTTTCCCCTTCACTCTAAACTGTGCTTAAAAGAAACTGATTCAATGTGAGAGCCACAGGCAAGACAAAAACAGGCATATTAAAGACACTTTTAAATTTGAATACACTGCATTGTGGGTTAATTATCTGGCTTTTCCTATTGAGATCCTCATACCACTGCAAATTGGTAGTACTACAAAACAAAAAAACTAACAAAAAAAAAAAGCAGCACTCCAAAAAAATCACCTCATGTCTATAGACAAATGATACACTTTAACAACAATTTTGCCGGCAGTCTCTCAGGCCATAACTCCAGCCTGCTCCCCCAAACATCTGCCGTACCCCTACTGCTCAGTAGATCAAGATCTATGGGTTCTCATAGGCAGTGCTACTAGGACGAAGTGGCTTTATGGGCCACAGGGGTGGTACTGACTGTGCTGCAAGCGCATACTTTGTCACTCCACCAACAGAGTCTCCTGTGAGAGGTTACAGACACAGGCTGTTCATTCATCACAGGCCCGGGATATAGGCAACCATGTACCACAGATGACTGAATACAGGTGTACAGGTTTGGTTGCATGGCCAAACACTACACTAGATGGTTTCATTGTTTGGTTCAGCCTCTATAGAGAGTGGTGCTAATAAGCCAACATCAATTAGTGTGTTCTGGTAGGTAGAAAAACCTGCACAATTTCAGACTTTAATGGCACACAGGTGCCTGCCCCTGCTTTGGATATACACCTTGTACCAATAGAGATTAATCAATTATATTGATGGAGTCAAAGGATTCAAATCCAAAAAATTCCCATAAAACAGTTTGTTTTCATGACTCATTCTTTTTTTGTGTATTTTCCTTTTCACCACAGAAAACCTACAAATTTGTTTATTATCATCAAAAATCCCATGAAAAATCCAAACTAGCAATAATTTATCCTAAAGACAAGTATTGTCTGTACTTTCAAAGACCGATATGCCTCTGTGCCAACACCAGTGTCATCTAAGAACTATTAAAAAATACATAAACAAGGCTGCTCCGAGTAGCATTTTTCTTGGTTATGATGAACAGAGCAAAGTACAAATTATAAGTGTTCCCTGGCCGCTACTGGTCTAAAAATACTCAACACCTATTTAGGAATAAGATACGAAAAGATAGAAAACCCGAAAAAATGTAAAGATTTGAGCTTCTTGGCACTGGTGCATATCTACTGCAGTCACTGGGCTTGTGTCCACTGAGACCACCAGCTCAAGAAATACTTGTAGACAGACTTGTTTTATGGGTCTAAAGCTGAAAGGGTTATAGATCTAGTAGCTTGTTGCTTTTGAAGCGTGCCTCTTTCCAAAGAGAGCCCTCCTTCTGTGGGAGTAATACTTAGGGACAGTGTTACTTTGTGGGATCTGTGATGTATGGGCTTGTGGCTGTGGGAGCTGGATTCTCTCCATAGACCTCCCTGTGCTCTTAGATGTGGTGTGTAGGCTGCCACATACAGTGACAGGCTATGATCATATTTCATGATGAAGGGAAAAAAAAAAAAAAACATAGTGCAGTATTTATCTATCGGCCTATGGCTGGGTGAGATGGAAGTTTCATCTGAGCACTTAATAGTAAGGGTTTATGTTTCTTTCTGATTCCTCAGGGAGATAACCATGGGCATCACCTATTGGTCCTTCTTCTGTCATCTCTTTCACAGTCTATTTTTTTTGCTGTATGCACTTCTCTCCCTTCCTTTCTTTCCAGCTCCATTCTCTGATCTTTTTGTATGACTCTCTAACTTTCTCTCTCTCTCTCTCTCTCCCACCCTTTTCTGTTCTGTCTCGTAATACTATATTTATTCATGACTCTTCTTTTCCCTATAGATGTTCATAAGATCATGAAGACCTATCTTGATCTGTGCTGCAGCAGAATTCAGAGTCTGTCTTCCTTCAAGTAACTAAAGATGAATATTATTTGATGTTGTGCACAAAAACACAACCGAACTCAACAAGAAAACCTACATAGATATTTTAAAGACACTGTGCTGCGCAAAACAAACTTTTTCTGGGCTTCCAGAAACAAAAATTTGAGTTTGGGTTTACAGTAGTGATTCAGGGCAGTAGAAGGGCTGCTGTGGAGGAAAATGTTGAAGGTATAGAATGTGTTTATAGTACTTACAGGCACACTGTCTCCTAGAAATGATGTTTATACAGAACTAAATTGCAAACAGCAAATACATTTAGAAGGAAACATAAGTGCTACTGGATTATGTTTTTTATTGATATAATGAGGATATGTTGTTAAATTCCGTATTTGGTAAATTGAAAATAAGCTGATTTTGAACATATTGGTAAAATGTTCACAAACGACATTTGTTGTTGGGAATTCCACAACAAAAAGTTGGGAATTCCACCAACTCAAAATCTAACAGACTCTGAGTTTTGGTGGAATTCCCTTTTGATCATGATGAGTACTGCAGCATATGTGGCACCAGGAGGAGCTGCACAAAATATGATAAATTACTTCAAGTGATGTTACTTGAGTTAGTGTGGCTTAAGTCTGCGGAGTTTCACTTGAGACACAGAATAAGAATGGGTTTGAATGTTTCAGCACCATGGACAGAGAAACCTTGGCTTCCATTCGCATCGTTAGCACAGCTGGGCATCTGAACGTCTTGGACGAAGGCTAACCCAAAGCTTCTTCTTTTGCTGGCTAATTAGCTAGTTAATGAGCTAACAAGACAGGTATGGTGAGCACAGACACCGATACGAAGTAATTAGTGCTAACATATATATATACCACAAAACTAGACTTCTTCACAAAAGGCACCACAAACAGTCATGTTCAGTGATGTTGGGACTCAGTCATTCAATAGACCAAATGTTTCTTTGCTCCACTGGACAAAGGAATTCACACCCCACAGTTCCTCACGGTTCACACCTGGGGATGACCCTTCCCCCCCACGGACCCCACTGGCCAGCCAGTGTGGGCCAGCGTGTGACATGTGACCCCCTAAGGTGTCACAAACAAAACCAGTCTTCTAGACCCCTTCTCTCTCTCTTCCATTCTTGGCTTGCTCTGGAGAGCAGCTCCAGCTCTCTCCTCTCGGTTCTTCAAAGGGCAACAAGGCCCCAGCCCAGGTCAGCTCTGCTACCTGAGAAACTAGCTCTCTCGCCGGCCCGCTAACAGCAGCCTGCAAACACTCTTCTCCTCCACAACAGCGACCTGCTTCGGATTAACTGTGAGTGAACCAAATCCTCTTCAGAATCAGCGGCTACAACACAAGGCCAGCTGATTTTCCAAGCAACAGGAGTCGTAGCAGAGTTAGCATGGAACAGCTAACTCTGTGAGGAGAACAAAGGAGATACCAGCAAGCAACACAGCCAGACAGGACTTTATTCCACCAGGAAACCCCCCAAACTCACTGGACTTTACAAAACACTGGAAAGGACCTCTTTGCTTGTTCCAAGGATTGGGTAACGTTAACGGACTGGGCCTTACCTCTCCCAGCACAGCATAGCACCGCATAGCTAATCAGCAGAAGTCTTAACTTGTTAATGTACTTGTTGATTGATGTCTTGTTGTTGTAATGTTTGCTTAGGTTGTGGTCAGTCATACAGTTAATCGAGTACTCGTATGTTCACACACATAGCAGTACGTCTCAGTCCTAGAACCTGCATGAAGCTAACCTTCCCCCTCTAACCTGGTACCTTTAGATTACATGAGCTAGGCTAACAAAGAAACTCACACCTCCCCTCTCACACACACTAGGTGGTCTCAGCGGCCATTTTAGTAGTTTCTTTGTTTACCGCCATCTTTGTAGTCTTCTTTGTTCAGGTCATGTGGTCACAGTGACCACTTTGAGTCGGCCATCTTGCCTTTGTCTGTGTCCCCACAGACACACACACACATACACATACACACACACACACACACACACACACAGACACACACACACACACCTGTATATGCTAGATTAGACATTGTACTTTACTCTGCTCCATTGTAAATAAATGCCTTTTTA
This sequence comes from Seriola aureovittata, assembly GCF_021018895.1. Lineage (NCBI taxonomy): Eukaryota > Metazoa > Chordata > Actinopteri > Carangiformes > Carangidae > Seriola > Seriola aureovittata. The sequence goes on along the minus strand of NC_079378.1, from coordinate 10,609,044 downwards.
AGTATAACTACTGGTGTGTTTAATGTTGCACAAGCGTGAATATTGCCAACCTCTACTCGGTAGAATTCCAATCCTTCAACTGTAACTTACTATTGATTTGGTAATTTGGTTATAGTTAGTAAGCTAATGATTAATCAGAGTTCCAGAATAATTGTAATAAATTGAGACTAAAAGCATATTGGCTATTTTGCCTATTAGTTTAGGCTGGTGCCCCGTGAACTTTAATTCATTTTAAAGTTATTCTTTAATATTAATATTTTTAATATTAATATTTTCTTAATTTGTGATAGCCAATAAATTGATAAACAACCGAAATCTAACATATTTGGTGTCCAGCTCATGAGGTAGAGTACTGTTAACATAATGGTGCCGCCCGGGTGAGGCCGAGTACTAATGATGCCCCCGTGTGAGGCAGAGTAATAATGATTTCCAGTTACTAATAGAGCTCAGACCCAACAGTGACTTGCATCAGTTGAGGTGAACCCTAGCATACAGCAGTGAATTATAATAGCAACAGGCCTAATGAGATACCCTTGTTGATATTTCAGTCATAACAGCTTGCTTCATACGTCATCACTGAAAATACACAAATTCAAAACGTCTCCATTATTCTAAAAGGTCTTATGTGAGACTCAAAACTCCAGTGTCATTCCAAATAAAGACCAAGTACAGCGTGATTCATTCTTATTGATCTTCACTGTGTGAAACAAGCAGGAGACAGAGGAAAGGTTTTTCATTGTTTGCTGGGGATGTGTGAACCAGGCCATAGCAGCATGATGCTTCCTTTCATCTACGCCTTCCTCTCCTTTTCTGTGCGTCTCCCCTTGTTGTTCCCTCTTTTTCAAACATACACACAAACAAGGTCTTTGTCACCCTTCAATCTGCTTCCTTCATCTCATCTATGTCTCCCTCAGTTTTTCTCGATTACCTCTCTTTCCTTCTCGCGTTACCTTTCTCTCTCTTTTACTGCCCTGTGTCCATCATTCTCTTTCTGTTGCTTTCTTTTCATCGCTGCCTTCATCCATGTACTCCTCCACTGTGTTCTTTAATTTCCTGTGCATGAAAGATTCATCTGACTGCTTTAATAATAAATAGGGAAGCACCGTTGAAAAGAGCAGCAGAAGGCACCCTTAACTACAGCAGCAAGGATCCAAAAGACAAAAGAGAGTATTATGCCTGCTCTATCTGTCCTATCATCCCTCCATCCATTCCATCTATTAATCTTTCTCCTTCAGTCCCCGTCTCTTTCTTCTTTGCTGTCCCCTAAGCATCCTGGGTTGACGTGAGCATCTAGTTATCTACAGTATAGTGATTCAGTGAGTCAAACACTCATGATGCTGACACGCTGACAGGTTGTCGTCTTTGGTCTGAAACCAAAGATGAAAATGTTAACTTTGTTCTCAAGGCTCAAGTACAAGCAAAGCGGGATTGTTACACGAAAGGCTCAGAAATGTCCTTAAACAACTGGGCGATTGTTACTGAAACACGAGTACACTGTGCATTTTTGGAGGGACTAATTTCTGCTGAGGATTAATACACATTTGGTGTGCTTGTGAGTATTTACAGCAGCAGGACTGTATGTGTGGGATTGATTGAAGATAAGCAGCAATTCCCACATTTATTGTCATAAAGGAACATGTCACCCAGTCCAACAGTGTGGCTCACTGATGTGTTTTTTAACTACTTCTACTACTAGTAGTGCTACTACGGAGCGCTGCAGCATGGAGGAATGAGTTTATCAAGCTTTGGCTACACAGACAATACTTGTTCACCATGGGGATCACCTATTGGTCGCTGTTCCTTCATCTCACCTATTACACCCATAAAACTGAGCTTTTTGGGGTAATTTCCCAGATTGGCACGTAAGCACATGTTATAAAAACCATGTAACATTGTAATATTTTAAGTTTAAGGATAACAAGATCTTTGTGGGTTGAGAAAAGTGTCCTACCTCATAAAAACATTTAAAAATCCATCAAATTAAGAAAGAAATGCATTGTCGTCATCTCTCAAATGATGATTTTCTTATTTATTGGAAATGTTTACACTTTGTCGCTGAATGGTTTTATATAACTGGACATAAACAAAATGCTATTGCTCTTCCTTATCCGAGCAAACAGTGTAAACGAACTGCAAATATGTTTGGCATGAACTCATTCAGGGAGTCAGGCACTCGCTCAATCACTTCATCCCTCCATCCACACTCAAACATACCTCAACTTCTGCCTTCATCCTCCCTCCATCCCTTATCCTCCCTGGACAGGCCAGACAACACCTGGAGAACGCCCAAAAACACGTCTAACAACAGCTTCAAGCAATCCTTCATCCAAACACGCTCCTGTAACTTAGGTTGTGTTCCAATACCCCAGGAGCCTGACAAAGTGTCTTTGTCACCAAGAACAACCTCATCCCTCCTGCCGTCCCTCTGCTACCACTTCCTGCTGCTACAGTCTGCCTGGGGATGCAAACTGAAGAAGCATAAAATAAAGAATATATATACCTATATAAAATACACAGAAAAGTAGCTTCAGTAGTTAAGTTTCCCCTCTTGTTCTCCTGAGGTTTGGTTGATCATTCATAGAAAACAAAGCAAAACACTGACCTGCATTATTTATTTATCAGGGTGTGTTTACTTCAAGTCATGTACTCTTTAAAGGTTGTTTGTTAAAGCATTCATGACCTCCACACTCTGCTGATCAAGAGCGGAGTGAAAGACCAGGGTGTTGTTGAAATAGTGAGTTGTGCTTAAAACGTCTCCACAAGTACAAGTTTTTTTATTTTATTTTTTCGACATGTTGGAAGCATTTCATAAAATTTCAATACAAGTGTTCGATTCTTTTTGTTCTCTTGTCCTTAATGTATTATTATCTCCCATCTATACTTTTATTATTTGGACCATGTCCTGCCTTCTTACAGGTTGTATAGGAATTTTGTTGCATGGGTTCCTTCGACAGTTTACGCTACATTATGGAAAGAAAATGCAAAACATGAATTAAAAGTAAGTTTGACTTTTGCATCTTTTTTTTTTTCTTTTTCACTCTGAACTTTGAATAAAACTGGTATCCAGCTCCTCTCCTCCCTCTTCACTGCACCGCTTACAATCATTAAAATGAAATGTTTGAAGACACTAGGGCGTCTGACTGGATGTAAACTATGCTTTGTACAAGCACTGCATATTATACAATAAGCCTATATTAGGAGGACTGTCAGAGACAATGTGCCCTAGAAAAGCAAAGGGTAAAGCAGCTCAGAAATGCATTTGATGCGCTACATGCTCCATGATCATCCCATCAACTTTGCTCAATGTTGCGCGAGAGGGAGAGAGAAATATCATAAAGTGATTTCATTGACATGCAATATAGGATTTATGGAAAAAGCGACTGTTCACTCATCTTCATTAGATCTGGGGGAAGATGGTGAAGTAACACAGACCTCTATATTTATATCACAAAGAGGGAACAGGGACAAAATCCTTATGTGGCACTCAGCCGTTAAGATTTGTTGCGCCTCTTAGCCGTTTTTTTTTCCCCGCCTGCAAAAAAGTGGCAGAGAGTAAAAACATTTTTTCAAGGTTTTGTAGCAGCCTATGTTATGGAAGTGAGCAGGGAAACGACACACCATCCGAGCCACTGCCAGCCATTTTCTGTTGATGAGATGTTTCATGCTTCTTTAAGCACAGATTGCAAAATAAGAGTCACGTTGTGTCCTCCAGTGCTGAGGGAAATGATTGTGGCCTTGGAGGCAAAGCTGCCTCAGAGTATGGAATGAATGTGCCAGTGAAGCATGCCACATTAAGATGCTATGGACCACGGCGTGCACTTATTCTGCTGTTGATAATGCCCTTTGGTGTAGTAGACTCACAAAAAGAACTTACCACAGTGATAGCACACCATGACAAGCAGTTAAAAATGTTCAGGGTGTGATAAATATCCTCCAAACACCAGAGACTCGCTGACCTCCTAACTTTATTGTTGCTGGTCCACTAATGTGGTCAGTGGCTGTTATGACCCTCGGCCATATCAAACCAGTCAGAGCCCATTATATAACATCTATAATACCTGGCCATCAATGAGAAAATACATAGCAAAGAAAAGAGTTTTTGGAATATTATACAATAACCACATATGTACACCGACTTATGGTGCATTATGACACACTGTGCCATGATAACGGAAAGGAATTATTTTACAGTGGTAGGCCCAGGTGTTTTCTGATTAACTCACCAGGAGCTTTTCCAGAGACCTGAAAACCAGCTCCACATCCAAGGGTGGGAGAGCTTGCTCATTTATAATTAAACGTGTGGTTCAGGTTGAGGAGCGGTCACAGTTAAAAGAGAAGGTTGACGACCGGTTTCACATGGGAAGTGAACAGCGATCATCTGTGCAAAAGTCCTGTGTTTTGTCAGCTCATCCATCCATTCATCCACCCCAACATCCTCCTAACACAGACTCTGTCGTTCTATATACTACGTCACTACAACTTCATCCTGTTGTAATTACTACAGCTGCTAGAAGTTGCCCAACAATGACACTATATAAGGGGTCTTTTTTTTTTTTTTTTTTTTTTTTTACTAAAGACAGTCTCATAATTAAATGTTTATTACGCACTTTAAAACTGTAAAAATCAGACAAAAAAACCCTCCCTTAAAAGCAGGTAATACTCTACATCTGGTACAATAAGCTATAAACCTTAAAAGGTATAACCATATATAACATACGTCAGTGACAAAAGTAAGGGAGTATGTAAATGAAGAGAGACTTAACACACCTTAGATTCTGATGCTGGTGGGATCTGTAGATTTGTATTTGGTTCTTTTGGTTGGTTTTTTTATAATATACGTACATTTGCACTTTTGATCAAAATTAATATTTAGCCACAGATATCAGAAATCCCTTTAGCTTACTGGGTTGAAATAGTATTAGCAAAAATCTGTCTTCTTACACATCTAAAAAGGAATTTCCCATTACAGTTCATCGTCTTTCTGTTTCTTCAGTACAGCCTCACTTCTGCTTGTGACTTGCTTACTGCTGAGAAAATGCTTAGTCACTAGTCAGAGGAAGTGCTTACATTATAAGTAATTTAAGTCGAGTTAATTTAATGATGAGGTTTGTGTCATACCAATGAACAAGTGACTCATACCACTCCTGTTGCCAAATTCATTTCAAACTCCTTTTGGTAGAAAAGTGCTTTACTTTGTCATACACGCTCGGTCAGTTGTTGTTGAAATGCTGCCAATTAAACCACAAAGGGAGCGTAAATCCAGCACGCTGGAATCTCTTGTACCATCTCAGATTTCCCACCCTGTATGCCCTTGTTTGCGAAAGATAAAAATAACATATCAGGCAGCTCCAATGTTGTGACTCTACTGGGGAACTAAACAAATATTATTTTGTGATGACACTGTTTAGAGCTCCTTCAGCTCTGCAGGTTTTTTGATCTTTTGTTTTGTTTTGTTTTCTTTCTTTCCCCCAAACAGTTCATATTTTGGGAGACTTTCAGTACTATTCAAAGTCATTTTGCTTATAAATCACATAAATCCTTAGTTGGAGCCACGGCAAAAGTTTATCCAACAACAAATGGCAAGACTATATGCGACTAGAAAAGTTGTGTTATTTTGTTTAAGATGTTTTTCCAATGGTGACACTGTGCTGTCCCTCACATCATGATGTATGTACAGAAGGAGTTCTAAGTTCTACATTGGACAAAAACATGGTTCTTGTTTACTCTGAATATTATGTAAGTCTTTAGATGTTGTGAGTGCAGCGCTTGCACTGCTGCTTTGGTTGGTTTGTTTGTTGACCTCTGCGTGCTACAGTGCACAGGACACAGAGTAGTTTGTGTGTGTGTGTGTGTGTGTGTGTGTGTGTGTGTGTGTGTGTGTGTGTGTGTGTGTCAACATCAACAGAAAGTCGAAACACTATTGTTCATGTCGATAACCCTCCCCTGGGTACTAGCCACGGTACTCAGACAATGAGAGAGTGGGATGGAGGAACGGGAAAGGGTTGGGATGGAGGGAGCTGAGGGAGAACAGGAAGGAATAGAGAGTGGGGAAGAGAGAAAGGGGGTGGGGGGGACAAAGCTGTCGGTTCTGGAGCATTCAGGTCTCAGTGCTATTTGATGAAGATAAAGTGAAGTGTTAAAAATCAATAGTCTGCTCGATATGTCCTCAGAAAGGTTTGACCACTGGGTCCAAAACCAAGGGATTCATTTGAGAAGCGAGTTGAATATATTGTGAGACTTTCCGAAGCTTCAGTCAATTTCAGTGCTGCTCTGGCAGCCGCCAAAGTGAAATGACTGATAAACCAGAGCAAGATGCAATCAAATCTGATCTAAAGGTCGAAAAGTACAAAACAAAATGAGATTTCCGTGGCATGAATGAAACCAAGAATTGCCACGCAACAAAAGAATTACAGCTTTATGCATGAATGTATTCAAAGAAAAGTACAAGTGAAGCAGTCAAAAGATGAGTTTGAAACCGTTTGCACAAAATGGAAATACGGCTGAACCTTAAAATTCCAATATAGGACCAAATTTTCCTCCATTAAATCATGATTTATTGGATCAAATGTTAAAATTCTAATCTCTCGACCATGGTGGCTTCGATCAGCCTTCATCAGTCTCCTGGATAAAAATAAAGCTCCAGGAAAGATCATGAAAAAGTTTCAATTTATTATTCTCAGAGCAAAATAATTGCCACCCGTCATCACAAGACATATAGGTGGGATTTTTTTCTTTTTTTTCCTGCAGTTTCTCACCAACATTGCCCTTGGTATTGTACTGACAATGTGGTTGTCCCCCTGACAAGCAGAACATACCACAGGGGTCCTATATGTCACAAGACTGGTGGTATAGTCTCATAAAAGATCCACTGGACCGTGGAAAATGCAAACCCACTATTGATCTGAACGGAGGAGAATGAATATAAGATCATTAATGGCCCTGCATAGTCTAGAGGCCATAAAACGGGATCATCAAGCTGGGATAAACTCAGGGGAAGATGTGGAAGGGATGGAGTGTGCACATACAGATAAAGCGTATCATACAACAACATTTCAAGGAAACGGGAAGAGAACGTCTGTAGAAAGTGCTTCAGAAGAATAAGACCCAGGACACTTGATGAGGTCCCCTGAGAATCAGCTGCATGGAAAATTAGACCAAATACCAGTGTGAATGATGTATGGTGGTTTTAATTGGTTAGTTAGTTACCATAATGTTTTATTTCACTGCATTCATCTCATCTAATCAACACTGTCACATTTTGATTTCAGAAAGCTGGATCATTCTGTCATAGTTTATGTCCATGAGTTTGTGGAACTAAGCTCATAATTAGACTTTTTCAAAACGAGAGGTGCCACAAAGCATGTATAAATTATAAAATGACTAAAGATTACTTTATGCTCAAATCAGATGTTCATAATATTTTTGTTTCTTCAAATGATCACAGACTCATAAATTGTTGCTGTGACCTGGCCAAGAGACAATGAAGGAGTTGGGTTTCACAACCCGCATGACACAAAAAGGAGCGACTTCACCGTTCACCATCAACAACAAAAGGTTCAAGAATGACTTGTTTTTCCCTCCTGACTGGTGGAGAGATTTTGAGCACGTAGGTGTGCACATCAGCAAACATGTCACAGATGCTGTCCAACATGAAGAAAAGAAGAAAAAAAAGGTTTGTCAGGACATTGTGAGACATTCCATATGCTGCATCTGTTGTGTTCCACTGTGACACACTTCATGATAAAACAAGCAGTTGTCATGCTATATGTGTGATACCCCTCATCTATACAATTTGGGCCATTGTTTGGGTGATATTCTGTGGTCAAAACTTGACTGATTTTAAAAACACCTCACCCTTTATGCATGTTTTAGATTTGACTTTAATAATGTCTCACAGTAAACATTAATATCCGTCGCGTTACAGGCTGCATCACTGATGTGAGGCCCTGCAGTGTGGAGTATTCAAATCAATCTGCAATTAAACTGTAGTATCTTATAACGATCATGCAATAATAGCACTTAGTACCAACATGATGGTTGCGGTAAGTGAGCATTCAGTGAATTCCATGGGTCTGCTAATTGTTTTTCATGTCATACGAAAATGAATGGAAACCAGCGACTGCCTGGGACTAGTACGAAATAGAAATATGCCCAAAAATCTAAACCTGTAGGCCATTCAAAATGTACATATAATTTGAAGTTAAAGAGCTAAAATTTGTAAACATACTGGTATGGCACTTAAAAATTGACACTAAAGGAAAATGAATTTTTTAATAGATATATCATCCGTACACAAAGTGAAGCTTAACCTTCTGAAAACAAGGAGTAATGCTCTCCTGTGAGGTGAGGGTCAGGCTGGAACCTCTAAAGTGCTTCCTTCTGCCTGTGAAGTTAAAAAATGTGAGTTCCACCCCAGAATAACATATTCAAACCATGATGTATGAGGCTGGGGTAGCCTTCAATTAATTTTCCATGCCAGGTAATGTGAAGGTGCCAGGTACCCTGGTACATTAAGCGGAACTAAATGAAATAATGCAGACATTATGGTTCATTGCAACAACTAGGTTTCATATCACCTGCAATCTATTTTGGCTAATCAATCTGCCAGCACTTCCACAAGATTAATTATCCTGGTTCGGATCTTTCACTATCAAACCCCAACTCCACTCCAGCACACCCTCTCGCTGCTGATACTTGTCCCTCTATAATGAGTTGTGAGGATAAAACCACGCACTCTGCAAATACAGTGCACTTCACATGTTGCAGCACTCACAGCATACAACAAACCAAACCCGTCATTACAGGCAAGGCCCACAGTCAAACCAAAGTAAAAAGGTTTTTTAACAACAGGAACCTAACTGGAGGTGCACCGTATTTGGCCCCTCTAGCAAGTTGCCCACTGTGGCAGGTTTTCACAAAAACACAGCACCAACAGGTAAGTGTGGAGGGGGAACTGAATCAGCTAGCCTGTAAGCTACACTTAAAATGCTTAGAACACACCAAGTCATGTTTCTAACCCAGTGAGTTTTACAATTTTTAACTCGTGAAGTAGAGGACTTGTTCTTCAAGTTGAGACGCTTGTAGAATAAACTGAGAACCTAGATAAATATGAAAACATCCAAAGTCTACTAAAATCCATAACTGATTCACTCTCCACATAACAAAGAGAAGGGTGTTTTCTCCTGGTTTCAAGTAAAACAGCTCAGTCTTACAGTGTATTCATACTTACATAGTAGTAAACAGATCATTTGTCATCGATAGATATCAGCTCTTGTGAAACATTATAACGATTTTCATTGAGGTGCTTGGCAGTTGGGAGTCAGTCATAATTCAAGTTTGATACATGGCGAAGAGCATTTCTGGCTTCTGATATATGAATCTGTGTATTAATACTGAGTCTAATTTGATTTTTACCCATGAGTGATAAATTGGCACATTTTGTTTCAGCCCTACATGGACACATCCACTATGTCACAGTCAACTATCTACAAGTGTGATTTTTGCTGCAAAATGGCAGCAACTGTTGTCATGCAAATATAGACAGCAGAAATTGGTTGAGCAAGACAATCACACAGAGAAAACAGTCAATCTTGAGTAAAGATCATGATGCAACACTTACACTCACACATTTTTTTGACAAGGTTGTTGAAATAAAATGGAAATTAATAATTAAGGCTGCACAGGGAAATTAGATGCTCGTCCAAATAGTTTCCTCTTGTGATGGCACTGCAAATATTTCTGAATTAGCAAAACTAGCCGCTTAACTCAATTACTCTTCCTTACCTTCCTCTTATGATCACTTTAAGTTGCACTAGGTATCTTGAGCTGATCACAAGACATTGTCTAACTGGCAATAGAAGATGAAACAGGAGTTCCTCTGCATACAATTGCTCATACTGTTGCTCTACTTTCTTAGGGTTTAATCCCTCACTTATACATCTAACCTGTATGTCAACTTTCTAGACGACAATACTCATCACAATGTAGTTAAGTCAATCAGAGAGAATCTTTAATGTGACAGAGGGACTGGGGTTGTAGTCTTACTTCCACCCTACATAAAACTCTCCAGTTATATCACAAATATATTTCCTCTTAAATGTAGCACACGTTTAATTCCAAAAACTAAACAAAAGAAAGTGAATCTGTTCACATTTCCATCAGGTCAGCATCCTGAAGATCAAAGACGTGCCGGTAACTCGTCTGTTACTCTAAGTGCAGCATGGCCTTTCGTTGCTGTTTTCTATCTGATGTGGCATTTATGTAAGTTTGATGAGTTGTGTCTCCCCCTGCCTGCACTGTTTCGCAGGTTTCTGCAGAAGCAGAGGCATGTGGCTGTGAAGGGCTGCAAAACACTGACGTACATTCATGGCTACCTGAAATGCTTTTCCTTCTCAGCAAAGCAAATATATTCATAGACAGACATATGTCTATACGTATCACTGAGGACTTACTTTATTAAGAGCACCTGTAACTGAACAACTGTATACCTGCTTATTCATGCAATTATCCAATCAGCCAATCATGTGCCAGCGATGCAATGGATAAAATCATACAGACACAGGTCAGGAGCTTCAGTTGATGTTGACAACAAACCAGATCAAATCAGTTTCACACTCTCTTCTGTGATGATCAAAAAACAATTAGAAGCAATTAAATTCTGCTTTAAATCAAGAAAATATATAAATCCACCAGGCAGATGGAGAAGTAGGTGGAAATCACTAGTTTGATTGCTGCTGGAAGGTGTCATTGTTAACTTGTATGAAAATGTCGCTCCTGCTGCTCAACCTTCATGATATATTGTACATGCAGCCCGGGCAGATGTTCACAGACTATATACTCTGGAGTCAGCGCAGCAACGAGCATGTGCACGTCCCACCCACAAATATTCCTCTACAAAAACAAAGTCAACACTGATAGAGGTCATAATGAGAAAGTGTCACAGTTTAGCGCACGGACAACTTTATTTATGCCCAATAAAGTCTGAATAAATCTCTCTCATTCCTTTAATCTGTGTCAGCAGTAACTCATCGCAGTGCAGTGTTTGGGCTTCACAGTTATGACCCATTACATCTGATTGAATGTAGGCAGTATTTCATCTCCCCCTGAGCCTCATGCTATCACCTGATGTAAACAATCACATAATTTGACTGCACAGAGGCCTCTGTAACGACATTAATGAGACTGTGCTCAGGGGGAAAGGTGTCACAGGTTATGATTAATCTCTTAATTCACCTCTCACCTTCGACTTCTTTCTTTTCCACTCCTCGCATCACTCTTGGGTTTTCTTCATCTTTCTAAAAAGAAAAGAACAGAAAGTTGAACAAAACAATAAACAACAAAAAGGAAAAAAAAATCAATCATATTCAGCAAATGTCCTGCTGGGAAGTTGAGAACAGTTAACTTTCTAGCAAGATAGCGACGGTCCCTATGGTATTGTAAATAGTGCAGCAAGGTTCGATTCTGTCGGAAACATACTGGGCTGTTTTCACAGCACACACAGTATCGAGTTTATGGTACCAAACAGGAAGAAGCACAAATGGACCTAAAGCTTTCAGCAGCTATTGTTACAGCAGATGGTAGAACAAGATAAAAGCTTACTGAAAATCACACCCAAGTCGTTTATCTTCTTCAATCTAACGAAAGACAAAACATTTGACCAGAGCAACTAAAATGCACTACGCACTAGGGGAAGAATAAGCACCACATAGGATCCATTTGACCATAGTTTTTTAAGTGACATTTATATTCAAGGATGATACACATACAGAAGCGAATTTAACCCTCAGTCCCCTTTTATAACAGCAGCTCTTTTATAATGAAGCACAAGCTCACTGTAGCTCTGATTCTTCTCATGTGCCAACAGCAAAACTCTGCTACCAAGAGTGGCTTGATAAAAGGAAAAGATTTGGTGTATGTAATTATTAATAGCTTGTTCACCTCAAACTCAATCTAATTTGTGCGCTTCTATCTCACTCTCATGTTTTTCTCTTCTTCATTTTCCTGGAGACTAACAAGCAGGAAGTGGATCAGGCTGGCATTCATGTAAGATGTATATGTAACATCGACGAGGAGCACGGAAAAGGATGTTTGGAAAAAAAAAAAAAAAAGTGTGCTAAAGGTGCTCGCACCTGTGTAAAACCTGTGTCAAAGGTTTGTTTTATCATGCTCCGCTGGATTGACATTTTACAAGCCACTGACTCCCTTTCCTAGCCTCGCCTCTCATCTCATCTCTTTTCATGAGTTGGAGAGCACTTAAGCAGATGTTCCCCGCCATCCTGCTTTGCTTTTCCTGTCACACCTGCCCCGGTGCTTCTGCAGCTGTTTCCCTGGCCTTTCAAACAGACATAATTGTGCCCATTCCACCTCTGTCGGTTTTTTTTTTTTTGTGTGTTTTGCTTTCGGTAGGACAGAATTCAGTGGGAATTTCTTTGAGCTCTAAAGGGAAATACTTGTGGGAGGATCAAAAAGGGGAAAACATCTGACAAATATGTGCCAGTGGGTCAGTGAAGCTGATGCTTTGGAGATGATTTCTGATGTTTCCAGGTGTTGCAGAATAGTTTCATGAGCGTGGAGGAAAAAAAAAAAAAAAACAGATGAAAGAACAAAATGTTCCTTTTGTGCTACTTTATTTATCAAGATTCAATGCACCCACGGAAATGGTGTTAAATCTAAAAGTTGAATGAGACTATTTACCTTTTCTGAACACATTTACCGCCACAATACAAGCACAGCGTCTAACCAAAGCCGTTTGTCAAGTCAATATTGTTGGGGAAAATCTCTCAGGGAGATGTGCATTTCTTTGTTTTCTTTTGGACCAATTACAATGACTGATGACGATCGAACCTGGGGCAAGGATTTCGACAGAGCTTAAGAAGCAATTAAGGGAGCGGCAAAGTAAGGAGGAAACGCGCCGAATACCACGCCAAAACAGAAAACGTCAGGATTCTGTGGCGCTGCCTGCTTAGTTCAAGATGTAATTGATTTTTAGGGAGTCTAGAGGTTGAGTGGTGTTATTTAACTTTTCATCGATGTACATTTCAAAGAACCCAACCTTTACTCTGACTTTTAAAACGACTCTTGGAGGAGATGCTCTCGGTCTAAAAAAAATGTAATTGCTCAGAGACATTCAAGTAAGCAAGTGCACCTGTCATGTATCACGTAACTGAAAAGCTCTTAACTCGTGTCACTTCCCTTTTCCCCATTACTTTACGATGCAGTTGCAAAGGTGTGAATGGATGAATTCTCCTGCAGCTAGTATTCACTGCCATTTAATGTAATGTCAGCTGGATGAAAAGCTGAGTTAAGGGTGGGTTGATCCCGGGACCGTATGAAAGCCTTTAGCATGTATCATCATATACAAACATCTCATGTACAATATGTACATGGAATACTGGTAAAATCTACACACGCACACATGTGAACATATTGTATGTAAATACAGTAGAAATCTCCTACATGCAATAGATATAGATCATACACAACCTGACTGCACGTCCACAATAAATATGCACATATACTGTATGATACAGGTCTCATATGTCAACATATTTTATTTATAAAAAGGTATATGCTGCATATATCGCAGCCATTTGAAAACAGTTCAATACTGATGTAATTTAGAGTTGATTACTATCTCATATTGACTAAAGTCACTGAGATCATTGCTGATTTCTGATTAAATTGATTAGTTTCACTTGTGGTAGTGGTGGAGATAGTGAGTGTGCTGCATTTGCAGCAAACAGTAAAACCAAAATCTTAATTGGACTGGTCTGTTTGTTTATTTAAGTGACACTAAGTAGAAGTAAAGTAGTGTCCTCAAAAATTTACACTGTGCTAGTGTGTCTCTTTGCTCTGAACCAGAATCTGCTTTATTGGAGAAGTGTGTGGAAACATACAAGGAATTTTTTCTCCTGTTTTACATTGCTGCTTGGTATATACATATAAATATATATACAGTTAAAATGTGTACAAAACAGAGTTGCAGTTTGGTATGACCGACTTATTTGATTTTACTTGACCATGTGACTTGTACACAATTCACCTCATCTGTGAGAAATCTATACAGTAAACTTATGACATGGATGTATTTGCACTGATAGCTGCGCAAATAAATACAAATGGTGTCATTTATTAGCGCAAAAAACTAATTAGACAGCAACATGTTTGTGATTCTTGAAGGATGTTTTGTTCATTTAGTGACATGCTGACAAAATGAGTCCCACTGACTTTATTAACATACATGTGATGTATATAGAATATTGAGCATACACTATAATTAATTGTGGCATAATTACCATATGAACTGTATTTGCCTGTGGCATGAGAGTACAGTAGGTATTATATGCTCAGATAACACGTGTTCAGAATACTATGTAACACAAATGAAAATGAAGTTTCTGGGTTATATACTGGACATGTGTATGGATCTCATAAGTGCATCATTTAGCCTATGGGCCTGCTCCTAAAATTTAATTCATCAGCATCACTCAAGTTGGCAAAATATTACACTTTCAAAAGTCTGAAAATAGTGCTGGGAGGTTCAAGTTTTATTTTCCCCTGGTATATTCCAGTTGCAGCACTCTAAATTTATCGAGTATTTCAAGTACTGCACACCTTTCAAGCCATTGTAATGTGAAACGGTGCTATCGAGTGGAAGTTAAACAATATGCGTCATTACCCTCCAAAAATATTAACCTGCAAGCTACATAAAGCTGATAACTTACTGTGATAATTGCATTAAAGTTACATATTTTTTGCAGGGAATACATTATATGTATATTGCAACATGATTGTAGCATAAATAAGAAATAACCTGGAGATGATAGAAATATCTAAATGGAAAACAATTATTAATATTAACAGGCACTAAAAGTTGTGTAGTCAGGAATAATATTAACAGGCTAACAAGCACAGAGTCTCCTTTGACTCCGATGCATATAAACTTTGGCGAGCCCCGAAGCTTCCAGTCAGTCTCTTTGGCATTCTTTGGCATAAGGGCTGCAGTTCGGCATTTACATGAAATGTCAAGGGCAGCAAGTCTGGAATCAGCAGCACATCCAGTTGAGTCCAGTATATTAGTTTGTTGTACTGAATGCTCTCAGCAGTGAATGTATACCACTACAGTAAGCCCCTGCTGCCCTCCAGGCTTTTTCCTGGAGGCAGTACACACCACTGTAAAAACCTGATTCATATTAAACTCGCCAAAGTATTCGTCGAAAAGATCCGTTCATTCATTTTTGTAGCACCGATGCAGCTCAAGTCCTACCCCCAGTTTTCACACGACCACCCCCTTCTCTAAATGTCACAACATGTCCAGGCCTGTGCCCTTTCCTCTGCCCCGAAATCCAAGACAACAAGTGTTGATCTGCACTGCCCTGGTACCCCTCACAGACAAATCCCCATGCGAATTTACCAACACTGTGATATTATAACCTAACAGGGAATGAAAATGTGTCAAGCCCTGTGGGTCTCTATGGCATTCTCCGTCTCTCAACACTGTGCTGTTTATTTTATTGTATCCAAAAGAGAACCCAGCATTTCATATTCAGGCTTGCTCATAACTTGGCAGCTGTATAAACTTTATTAAATAAAGGTATGCTCGGTTGCTTTTTATTTTTCTCATCTTTAAATAATTCTTACTCTCTCACTCCCTCATTCTCGTTTATTTATGTCAGCGTTCTCTTTCCAACTTTCTCTCCTTGCTGAATTCCTTCATTCTCTCATCCTCACTGTATTTTTTTTTCCTCACTCATCCGCTCTTATGTCTCTCTTTTACAGACCCCTTGTTTTCTCAGGCAGGCTGCAACCCCTGGCTATTAATGTCAGCAGGATTATGTGACATGTCCATGTGCTGTGTTGTCCCAAAGGGGGTTCCCTTGCCAGCCGGTGAATTAATGAGTCCCCAGTGTGTCAGCGTTGCGTCGGTGTGCTCGTAGGGAGGTGGTGTGTGTGTGGGTGTTAAGCATGCATGAGGGATGTGGTAATGTTAATGTGTCCGTGTTTGTGTGTGTAATGAGGTTGGGTGTGTGTGTGTGTGTGTGCGTGTGTGTAAAGATGAATGCACACGGTCAGGGCTTGTGTTATTCTGTCTGTTGGATGCCAGCGGACGTAACAGTAGTAAGGACACCATATATGATTCATGTGCAAGGGATTGCAAATTCAGCGTTATCATGAAGGCAGAATGGATTAACAGGTGCACCGACATCAGTTCTCAGTGTGTAATGACCTACTTGCTGGCGGTGGAGTATGGCACACAAGTATTTGAGGTGTGTTTTAGCTGAATGCTGGAGGGAGCTGGAGACTAAATGGTTAACTTTTAGTGCTGAAACAATTCATCTCCATTAATTCTGATAATACCTTAATTGCTTAAGTAATTTGTCAAGGAAGGGTGCTGGTTCTAGTTTCTCAAACATGAAGATTTTCTGCTCCTCACGGACCCACACACAATTTAAGTGTTACTTTGGGCTTAGAGAAATTGTTATCAATATTTTGAGTCCAGGTCTTAACGATTACTTTATTAATGAAATAACGAAAATTGTTAGATGCAGTTGTAGTTACTGTTCACATTTAGGATTTCAGCACAACACTTGAGCAAAGCTCTGAAATCCCAGCTCCATTAGCAACTCTTTACAGATAATTCTCACACAAATATACCCGTTTAGTGATTTTCTCCACCAATGTGTCCATGATGCTTAGTACTACTGAGGTATGAAGGAAATTCATTTTTATCAGTTTGTATGTAGCACACCGAAGGACAAGTGGCGCAAGCAGCAAATCCAGCAATTCTATTAAGAAACCACACAGAAAACCATTCAAAACAAGCAAGTGGTAGTTCAAAGACAATGAGTTTTTAATCATTCTGCACTGCAATGAAAAAAAAAAAATTCTGCAGTTTAAAAGGTCCTGCTGGGATAACACTTCCTGGCAACAATTCATCCTCAATTTGGCACTTGTCCATTTTCCACTCAAATGTGATTGAAGAGCGCAGTGTGTTATAAGGTCTAATGAAATGGAGCAACAAGAAACAAAGAAAATCTCAAATGGTGTAAATGAACACTAATTTCAACACTGATGGAAAAACTGAAGCCGTCTTTGTTTTTCAAATTGAGATGTGCAGATGTTAGATTAGATGAACTCAAATAATTGCAGCCTGATCCATCCGATTATTTCATCTCCTTATTTTCTCCAATGTGATCACAGGGTTATGTAATTACTCTGCAATGCCATTTGCCCCGGCAATTTGTACAGACACACATTATGTTCTGGCTTAACACCTAGTGCTAAAATTAGGATATTGAGGACAGCAGTAATTGTAGCAGCGCACCTCAGAGGAAATCTCTTTTACTAACAGTTATTGGGAATAATCTGAGCAATAAATGATAAAGTTTGGACCCTTCGTGGTCCTCATATAAATCAAATTAGATAATGTTATGCTCATTAACTGGGATGACTTCTGTGTCAGTCCAGTTCTGTCTGTCTCGCTCGCTCGCCTCTCCGTTTTCCCTCCATTGTGTGTCACCAGCCTCATACCAAGCATCCATGCTAAAAAAGAGTGATGTTCTGAAGTCTAATTAGTGCCCCATTACTTATTTAAAGGTAACTTGTTTATGTGAGGGAAAAGGTATAAATTATCCAATAGACAATGTCTTTGGGGTATTTTGTTGAACAGAGCTTTATTAACAGCAACTGGTGAGGGCAGTTTAATGGCATCCCAATTATTTCTAGAGTCCCCGCTGCTGCCAGTGCCAGCCAGAAGCAGCCAGCGATCAACCATTTACAGAGGCAAGGGAGCTGTAGGACTGTAGTGACACTGTTAAAAAGATCCTCTGTGGACAAATGTGCCTTTTATTTGGACCAGGGGACAGTTTTGTAATGAAATAGTCGCCAATGAGCTAATTAGAAAAAAAGCTTTTCTTTCTTGTTTCTAGTGCAACTGGCAGAGCTCACACTGCCCTGACGGACCCTTGACTCTAAAATTAATGCTGTGTCTCTTTGATGCTCTTAGAAAATTTGACACAGCTTTTAGCCTAATAAAGGACTAATAAAAAATTTTAAAAAAAAGTGGATACTTAAATAAATGGCCATTATGACTCAAGATACCACTGGGTCTTGCGGAGGTTCTCATGTGTCACAGCAACATCTCACTACAAAGCATTATCTCAAGTAACTCTCTCACTGAACATTATTGTTCTCAATTTCTCTGAATTTGTCAACTTGCTCAGCAGTTGACCTTGTAAAGGACGTAGCTGAGTGCTCTTTAAAGCGAGTGCCGCACTCAGAAGCAGAAACTCTCCACGTCTGCTGCAGAAAAACACTTACAGTGGTTGGTTGGCATCGTAACTGGCTTCATTATGACTGAGTAAGTGATGCATTTCGGGAGTTAATGCCAAAGTTTAGCAGATACACCAAAATGTGAGCTCGATGTTATTACTGTACGAAGCAGTGCTGCAGAGATGGCCTCAGTGACCCATACACACATGCTCTTGACATTGTTTTTCTGCTTGTGGAGTGATTTATTAAACATGAACTGCTACAAACTTTTTTCCATCTTCTCTTAGATCTGAAACGTTTCTGTGTTCATACATAACTGAGGAAGTCTCTCGTCTTTTCATCTCCATCTCCTCTCTACCAGAGTCCTCTCTCTCTCTCTCTCTCTCTCTCTCTCTCTCTCTCTCTCTCTCTCTCTCTCTCTCTCTCTCTCTCTCTCTCTCTCTCTCTCTCTCTCTCTCTCTCTCTCTCTCTCTCTCTCTCTCTCTCTCTCTCTCTCTCTCTCTCTCTCTCTCTCTCTCTCTCTCTCTCTCTCTCTCTCTCTCTCTCTCACCTGTTATGTCAAAACTTCCTCCTTCTCTCCAACGTTTTTCATTTCATCTGAAGACTTCTGAGGTCCTCCAAACAGCTGGTGCTGCATCTGCCTTGGAGCAATGTAATATAGCATTGTGTTTTTATAAGGCAGTTTTTTTGTTTTTGTTTTACAGTACCTCCCATATACTGTCTTGTATGCTCAGTCACTGATTTGAATTTTTGGTCTCTGCTCAGTTCTACATTCAGTGAGTTACTGCGGGTACGTTAACAAAAGGACATTAACCATCACGACAGCTGGAACACAAGGCACAAGAGGTAGATTAATCAACCATGTATGTAGCATTGCCAAGGTGGCACCATCCCAAGGCTCTGTGAAAATCACAGAATACAGACCATTACACTAAGACACAAATTCATCACAGAGCAAATCTGGTGGCCATCCCCAGAAACACCACTGACAATTAGAAAGACCACTGAGATGGCTCTTAATTGGTTTTTCAACAGATTGAATTTATGCTACGGTGGGGCTTTGTGCCAGTGGTATTATATTTTTCAGCAGATAGCGAGGCTGAGTGAGGCGAGGGAGAGGAAAGGATAAAACAACTTCAATTAACTCCAGTCAGGGTCAGATCTCTTTACCATCAGCGCTAATTTTCCTGACTGGAAAAGCATCACAACTTTTAATCTGTGTTGAAAGGTGCTTAAATACTGCACTTACATAGCAGTTTTTTGCAGTGTTTGCATGCAAAGCTTGCATTTTATTACTTTTTTTTTTTTTTTTTTTTTTTTTTTATTAAAAAGACATGAGTCAAGCTTTTAGCTTGTGCTGATGTGGCTTGTTGACAAACAGGGCATTTGCCCTGGTTTATGTCCTTGACAAGTCTGTCTCATAAGAGTGATCTAAAATGTACACAGACCAGATCAGTGAAAATTGCTCTGTTTTTTTTTTGTTTTTTGTTTTTTTTATATATGAGAGCAGCACATGAACACACACTGAAAACCAACATAACATATGTTATATTGGGTTTGGCACTTTTAAAAAGCAAATATTGATGCATGCAGCCAGTTTCCCATCTTTAAAATATAAAGTTACAGAGTGTTTCTAATCATCTAATTAACTTTGGCAAAAACGGTTTCTCCTCCTTTAGGCCTTTACTGCATCTATCTCATACACACCCAAAGAAGCACAGCAACGTACACACCCATACTGTACACTTCACAGCAGGTTGCATGCACAGAGCAAGAGACTGAGGGAGCTGTGTAAGTACTGGGCATTTCTCTCATAGCCGAAAGATTAAATACAGTGACTAAGCTCTGGCTGAGCTTAGTCACTGTAAGGTCTGTTTAACTGCTTCGGTTTCAGGAGGGAAGGAGAGGAGAGAAAGTGGCATACTGACTGCCACTGCAACACCTGCAGAATCTCCCGTCCATTCCTCCGTTAGTCTCAATGGTACAAATACTTAAGAATGTTCTTTACAGTGCGACATGAAATACCCTCGGCATCAGGGGTTTACGTCGAGTCGTGTTGATCCTCCACACAAAACGGAAACTCTCTCAGGAATATAGTGCAACATCTGCCAGATGCAGAAGAGAAGAGAAGCCCTCACCCTCCCCACTTTCAGCCACTACTACATCTATTGTAATCTTTTAATACTGAGCTGTCAGACTAAACATAATGGCTGTCATATTAAAGACAGATCAATCAATCACAGTCTAGCCCCCTCTGTTGCATCCAGAACCTAAGTATAGTTGACTTGTGCCACACAGACCTGACAGATTATACGGCGGTGAAAAACAGATGAGCAGACATGGCACATAATCGCACAGTGACGTCTGAGTCTTAGACATTGTTCTCTTAATCACCAAAAGAGTTGCCTACAACAAAACGTACACAAACACGCACACACACTTCTGAGAGTGATGACACCAGGCGCAACTGACACGACTGAGGGATTTTGGGTGGGTGGAAGGGGCGGCCCGGGGGGGGGGGGGGGGGGGGGTGACTTTGGTTCCTGTTCCTTGTCAGGCTGCAGGAGGAAGCAGGGGAAAGAGACTAAGACAGTATGATTGAGCTGCCGTGACACCCGCAAGGTCAAGTCCTCCAACGGCAGTGTTGTGAGTGTGGAGGAAATTCTTAACATCTAAACTGATGTCTAACTATGTGAAGCGTGCAGAGGCCACGGCTAGGTTTGGCGCCTGGAAGAGGAGCCTGAGAAGGCCCAGGTAATAAGTGTCCTGATGGAAGGAGACTATGCACTGGTAGTGATGGCAGTTACTGCAAGTAAGCCAGGGTCGAGAAATATGGCTGAGGTAAGTAGACAAACTTCCCCCACAAATGATACGTATGCTTCTCGGAAAAGTGTGATGCATGATCGCTCACCTCTCAGCCATCAAATGAGCAGTATCAAGAGCACTTCATTCCAACCCTTTCATCTGGCTTGAGATGAATAGATATAAAAACGGTTCCCAGACCTTTATGGTACTGTATTTCAATTAACTAAACTTCGGCCAGTTTCAAACACAAACTTAGTATAACACAAAGACGACGCAGGGCCAAAGGAGCGGCCTCCAAAACCACGCGCATGCATTGAAGGTTAAAAACGTAAAAAGCAGTCGCTGCAGAGACACAAACACGACACACAGTTTGACAAATAGTACAATCAACCTCTACCGGCATGACAAAGTTGCAGCTCGCACAACTTGAACGCAGTAAACTTATTTTACAAAAAGGGGGAAAGCTATAAAATGTAACCTTCCACTATTTCAGGTTATGCCCAAATGAGAACCAGTAAATCTCAGATATTACTATATTTGAGTTATAGTGTCTCAATCTAGTATACCAATGAGACCTACTTTTTAAATACTAGAATACACTGCAATCCATCATTGTTCTGACCTTTAAAAACATTACCAGCTGTGTGTGAGATGTGACACATGGACAGACCTGATGTGGATGCTCCGTACACTACATTTTGCTGCATTTAGGACACAGTGTCAAGGACAGAAGTGTTAGTAATGGTCTACATCTGTAAGACATAGTTTATGTCCGCAAGTCATGGCTTATGTCCGTGCCAAGAGCAAGTGCCGTCATCACGTTAGACTCAATCACCTCAGCATGATGCAGCGAGAAAAGATCCACAACTTATCCACGCTCCGAGCAGTTACGATGGTCATTGAATGAAGTGGCCATATGTGTGGGTCAGCTCTTTATGAATTCCTCATGGTGACGGAGCCTGGCAGGGGAGGATTTATCCGTGAAAACAGATGGGCAGGAAAAGAAGGAGGGAGCCATCAAGCTGAGAAAGCCCTGCTGGGCGTCTCCTTATGGTAGAATGAATTACAGACGTCTGGCAGTGTCTAATGTCACAATGCAGCACATTATCTCTGATTGATCATTTTTATATCGACTAGACTGAATTAAATATAAGTGCGTAGAAAAAGTTAGATTAATTTAACGCAGAGAAACGTGGGCAAGAGGTGCAAGGAGTCTAGTGGAAACTTGAAAAGAGGTTTATTCAGGCATCCACAACTCCCATCTGCAAGACTTAAAGGATATTATATTGTAGAAACTGTAAAAACAATAAAGCTCTTGTTTTCAGTTAAAGAGTGCTTGTCGTGCATCGGTGCCCTTCACTATGAAAAAAGACTGAGCTGTACAAATGAGAAAAAAAAAAACGTTCATATTTGAACAGCTCCTTTTATGTGGTGACAAACAACCAAACCAACAATACACATAAGCAGGCACACTGTCTAATTAGCGCACCTCGTTTGTTTCCTGTAATATAATGGATACAATAATTAAACGAATGCACATAAAGCTAAGTAGAAAATGAAGCAGCAAATCACGAGTTAATGAGCATGGCAGAGAGATGATTTCACTGGCAATTATGCGTCTTGTCTTACTGATTCTTCCCATTGTTTTGTCACTTAGATCTTTGACAGGCATTTTCCTTAAAAAAATAAAATAATTAACAAACCTTCTCATGTCTTCTTTTAAAGTATTGATGCCCCATAAAAACATTTTTAAAGATGATTTAGGTTTTGAATAACCATTAAGCAACAGGTAGATTTTTGTAATTACAGCAAGATTATGTCATAAACATTTCCAGGAACTGAGAACATCCAGTGATTTGAACATTTACTTTGAAATGTGGTGCATGATCTGTTCAGCATGCGTAATTTTATGTATCATTGTTGTATTTCTTAAAACACAGCTCAGTGATTTCTCTGTCCAAGCTGATTCATGAAGTCGCAGCAAGCTAATACTTACTCATATCAGCATTTAAAGTTTTTTTTGTACGGGTACAGGTATAAAGGAAAACAGATTAACCTCCACTAAGCAGCAACCCTTCCTGCTGTGACTTCATTATCCCGCTAATTTCTAGCTTTCTCTGCGTAAGTAATGTGCTGTGTCACCATCCCAATCTGACACTGTATCAGAGGAAACAAATCAGAAGTGCGTGAGAGAAAAGGGGAAATTATGAGCCATGTTTTTCTTTGTAAATGATTTGCCAGCAAGAATTGATAATACGACAAAATAGTAAGAATTGTTATGATTATTTAGCACCATTTGGTTTAGTTGACATTTAAATGAAAAACTTTGATCTGAAAAATTATATTCTTGATTAATCGAGCAATAGTTTGGTCTTAAAATAAATAAAATAAGTTTTTGTCAATCTATTAATAATTTCAGCTCTATGAGGGAAAAGAGTGGACAAAGGAACTTCAACTTCTACTAAGTTTCATGTGTCCATGACCTGAAACAGGCCCCACTGTAACTGCATCACATTTCCGGTGTGTGCGTGTCTCAATAACAACTTGTCGACTGTCATCACATGCATCATAATCACTATTTTCTTCTTTGTTATTTTTATTTATTTTTTTTTTTTTAAGACATATTGCTGCTCTTTTTGACCATGGCTGCTTGGTATTTGTTGGCCCATAATGCTGCAGCCAGTTTTGTTGTTCCTTATCCATTAGGCTCTGTTTGGGTCAATTGATAATTATTTTCAACTTGGTCTAACAGTCCTCAGGTTCCTCACAGATCAAGTCTCTCTTTATTGAAAATCAAAAACTGCACGTGGAGTCTTTTGGATTCAATGCAAAATTATGGATCTGTGATGACCTCCCACCTCGACTCCGTTATTGCACCAACAAGTTGGTCTGTCTTTTGGTTCATTCGTTCTGTGTCCCACGAGGTAACTAAATGCCACCAGCATACGCCCATTAACACCTCACTTGTACACCTAATCGAGTTGTGATTGGTTAAAGAGGAAGAAATGCGACTTTGGAAATGCAAACGCTTATAGAACTTTATTTCTGAGCAGACATATTGGTGTGTCATAGCTGCAAAAGCACAGATAATATTAAAAACGCCTGCACTCCATTTGGGCGAGCTAGTTCCAGGGGCCTGGTATTGTGCATGCAGGCTTCGCTGTCTTTGCTTACAGGGACACTTGACGGAACTGAGCCACCGTTAATGAAATTTGTTTCAACCTGTTTTTTCCCCTGTTATGACAAGTCAAAATGTCTGCCATGGGAAAAGGTCTATTCCCCCATGTGTCAGATGTTGCTGGTCTGGCTAAACAAGACTGTGTTACCATTCAGTCAGGGCTGGTCGCATGGTTAAATGATAAATAGTAGCCAGCGTTGGCGGCATATTAGCGCGGGAGACCTATGTGTTCAAAGTGAAAAGGCTGTCCACTCCTCCGGGGGGGATAAACAAGAAGCAAATGCTGCCCTGGCATTTTCAGTGCAGTGTTGGATAATTTAGCACCCACTGTCTGAATTATGTGCAGATCTGTTGGTTTTAAATCGTATGTATAGTAGTTTACTTTAACTCAATACAGGGATTATAAATAGTCATAAAGAAAATTTTTGACCATGCCCGTCAATTACTGACGTGTTGATGTGTGCGTGCATGTGAGTATTTGTGAGCAAGTACATGGACTTTTATGTCTAGTGTTATTGGTGAGATTACATCAATACACGCATTGCTTTGTTCCCTTAAAATTGCAATCCGTGTAATGCGAGCCCAACTTCAAACAAAACTTGTCATTGTTCACACACTACGTTGTGTCTCATTCGTTATATTTTGTAGATGAGAGCATGTGAGCATGTATAAAGCCCATACATTGTTGCTGTCTGCTTGCCTTCACTTTATGTCACTGAAAATGAAATTCATTTATTCAATAATAACCCATTTTAGCAAGCTGTTCCCCCCACTGCCAGCGCAACCTGCTTCCCTCAGCTCTAACGGCAGCCCAATTATGAATGGTAGATGGGTACCTAATAGGAGAAACTACCTCTCACTGGGCTGAGGAAAAAAATAAAATAAAAAAAATGAGAAAAGAGGACAGATAAGAAACAGGAGCAGAAGATCACATCTCCTGTCTACTTTATGCTGATCTGCTGACAAATATTAGATAGCGCTGAAGAATGCTTTCACCTCAGAGATCAGATCTGCAATTATTTTCAGGATCTTATGTCAACTTCTCTTCCATCTCTCCTTGCTGGCTTTAGGCAGAATAAGACAAGCTCTTGTATTGTGCAGTGGGAAGAAAGAGGAAGTGGGAAGTAATAACATAATGCCGAAGACAGACAGTATTGATACCAAAAGA
Organism: Seriola aureovittata; assembly: GCF_021018895.1. Lineage (NCBI taxonomy): Eukaryota > Metazoa > Chordata > Actinopteri > Carangiformes > Carangidae > Seriola > Seriola aureovittata. The sequence continues at coordinate 10,583,623 of NC_079378.1, read as the reverse complement.
TCAATCACATCACCCGCCCCTATCCCACAGGAGCAAAGAACTGGAATTAAGAGAACAAATTTTCTTCCTTTTCTTCAACAGTGGCTGCACAAAACAATTATTTATTTGTCTTTGGGAATATATACAATCCTCCTGAGCTTATTAATTGATTTATTGATGCTCTGTCAGGGTCCAGATGCATAAATGATGAAATAAGCCGAGACACGTAATATAACATAAAACCAAGTTCACAGAGCTCACGGAGCTTGCGTTCATTATCATCATCATACGTTTTTGCTGTTTAAACAGCGATAACAATTTTACAATTCACAAACGGATATAAATGTGTTTGTGTGCTCAGTGTTTCCTATAGCATGCGCACGTACAGCTTTATAGTTCTGACAAAAATAATCCATATGTATATTTCTGGGATATACAGCGGGGAAAATTAGTATTGAACGCATCAACATTTGTCTCAGTACATATATTTCTAATGGGGCTATTGACATGAAATTGTCACCAGATGTCGGTAACAACCCAAGTAATCCAAACATACAAAGAAATCAAAACATATATGTCCATAACTTAAGTTATGTGTAATAAAGTGAAATTACACAGGGAATAAGTATTGAACACGCTTACTGAAATTTATTTAATACTTAGGAGAAAAGCCTTTGTTGGTAGTGACAGCTTCAAGACGCCTCTTGTATGGAGAAACTAGTCGCATGCATTGCTCAGGTGTGATTTTGGCCCATTCATTGTCCTGCTGAAATGTCCACCCTCGTCTCATCTTCAGCATCCTGGTAGATGGCAGCAGATTCTTATCAAGAATGTCTCAGTACATTTCTCCATTCATCCTTCCTTCAATTATATGAAGTCTGTCAGTACCATATGCTGAAAAACAGCCCCACACCGTGATGTTCCCACATCCAAACTTCACTGTTGGTATAGTGTTTTTGGGGTGATGTGCAGTGCCATTTCTCCTCCAAACATGGTGTGTGCTATGACATCCAAAGAGTTCAATTTTGGTCTCATCTGACCAGACTATATTCTCCCAGTATTTCACAGGCTTGTCCAAATGTTGTGCAGCAAACTTTAAATGAGCTTCAACATGCTTTTTCTTCAACAATGGAGTCTTGTGCAGTGAGCGTGCGTAGAGGTCATGGCGGTTGAGTGCATTACTTATTGTTTTCTCTGAAACAACTGTACCTGCTAATTCCAGGTCTTTCTGAAGCTCTCTGCGAGTGGTCCTTGGCTCTTGGACAACTCTTCTGATTATTCTTTTGACTCCTCTGTCAGAAATCTTGCGAGGAGCACCTGGTCGCGGCCGGTTTATGGTGAAATGATGTTCTTTCCACTTCCGGAAAATGGCCCCAACGGTGCTCACTGGAACATTCAGAAGTTTAGAAATACGTCTGTAACCAATGCCATCAGTCTGTTTTGCAACAATAAGGTTGCAAAGGTCAGAGCTCTTTGCTTTTACCCATCATGAGATGCCCATTGTGTGACACCTTGGTAATGAGAAACCTTTTTATAAGCCATCAATTAGGACTAAACCAGCTGATATTAATTTGCACTGATAGGGGGCAGGATTGCTTTCTAAATACTGACAGATTTCAGCTGTTTTTTTGGCTTTCCATGCCTTTTTGCATCTCCCTTTCTTCACGTGTTCAATAGTTATTCCCTGTGTCATTTCATTTTATTACACATAACTTAATTTATGGTTATATATGTTTTGATTTCTTTGTATGTGTGGATTACTTGGGTTGTTATCGACATCTGATGACAATTTCATGTCAATAGCCCCATTAGAAATATATTTACTGAGGAAAATGTTAACTCGTTCAATACTTATTTTCCCCGCTGTATATCCCTAGGATCTATCATAAAAAGACTAAGACTTATTCAACAATAATAAAGGTAAAGGAAAGACTGCAAACAAACAGTCTTCACATATAATTGAAATTGCTGAAGGAATAAAAAATAAATAAAGTTTACGTCTTATCTCCAATGGAGTCCTCTCACACTCAACACAGTGCATATGTAGATTTTAACCCCTTAAATATCAGGCATGTTACCTATTACTTCCCATTCAGTTGTGTTTGGATTTATGGGAGAAGGCAACAAAATACATCTTGTGCAAAGCAGCACATCACAGGAACCTTCTCACAGGTACCTGTACCCTTTCTTCTGACTTTTACTCTTCCCTCCAGGCAGAGATCCTGAGCAGACTGAGCTTTGCACAGCAGTTCACAGTTTAGCCCAATTTGTACACAGCCCTGAGACCATTTGAGACTCCCTGACTGAGAAGAGATTTGGCATGAGGCTGCAAGATTAATCAGGGTCTAGAATAAAAGCAAAGAGAGTCAATACCTTTTCTTTCACTCGGGGACAATCAGAAGTGCAAGAGGCTACAAGTGACACACACACACAAACGCACACACACTGCAATACCCTGTCGTCTGTAATCTAATCTCAGACACGGCATGCTAATACATCACAATTACCTACTCAGTCTGGATGGTGCCATTAGAAATACATTGTCTCCATTACCACAGGAGGGTCTGCGCGTGTGTGTGTGTGTGTTCATGTGCGAGCGCATGCCCTCGCAAGTGTGGATGTCTGTTTGAGAGCTGAGGTGCTCTCAATCTCTCTGCAGACGATTTCATTTTCAATTACATTTTCCTTACATCACCGGGATTTCTGTGTGTATGCTAAGTCAATAATGGCCCAGATCACTTGTCTGGAGTGGAGAGAGGAATTAGTGGCGTTTAGGTTGTTAGCACCTTCATTAGAGAAAGGGAAGACTGGCACAAGTGTCTGGAGGAGAGAAAGAAAGAGAGGCATATGGGGAGATGCAGAAAAGGAAAAATTAAGAAAAGAAAATACTTGGAGTGAAAAGCTTAGATTTATAGTGCTAAAATTGCTCTCTCTGAAAATTTGTACCAGCAGATGTTTGACATTACATAGTTTGGCTAACACTCAGCCTGAGGAAGTCCATTTAGACCTTCATTATACCAGCGCAATATTATGCCACTGTTATTTAGTTACAAGTGCACTGTACATAATTATGTAGGAAAATATGGGTAGGTAGGGGATATTATATGGTTGTACTCAACCTTTATTTCAGGACTACTAAAACTGGGTTGCAGAGGCTTTTTTTTTTTTTTATTTGTTTTTTTTTTTTATACCCTTTTATTTCTATAGTATAAGAATTGAGGTGAAGTGTGTCATGGCAGTAAATGTCCCTGCATGATACCATTTTCCAACTGCAGGTTTGTCTTAATAGCTTTGCCTTCTTTTCTTAACCTTTTCATATCCACGCAGTCACACTGGTTAAACCTGAGTCTGAGGATAATATGAATGGGTCAACTTGAATCATCCTACCTGATTTCATGACTCTGTCAGACAGTGTCCGTCACAAAAATGTCAGGACTCTTAAACCAAACAAAAACTCATTCTGTAAAAGTGAAGCTGTTGTGGAGGTTATTGGTGGCCTAATAGTTCATGCTGTTTTCTGCATTTTTTTTCTCACACATTTGTATGTTCAATGAACCTGTTTCATACAGTACATGCATCTCCTGAATGGAGGGGGTATCAGCAGAGAGGCACCTCAAATTAAAGCGTCAAGACCTGTATAATATTGGTGTTTAAGGGCAGACTGCAGGTAAATTTGAAATCTTGCAAATTGTTGTATAAACATCAGCTGTCTTTTCAACAATATACTCACTCTTCCTGCCCTAAAAATGCTGATGAAGTTGCAATCCTTAACATTAATCATATTTGAATATTTATTTTGACCTATATTCTAAAATAAGCCACCCATCCACTGGGAGGACTTGCCGGGGCAGGACAGCTCTGATGCATGGGCCATCAGACAAGCAAACACTGCAAAACTTTCTTGCTTAATTAGCAAAAAAAAAGAAGCAAGGAGAAGGCGACACACACACACAATCACACAGACACATGTCCACATCCACACACTGATGAGGTAAAAGCACTGCAGTGGTAAACCTGAGGTAACCTCTCAGAGAGGAGCAGGGAGGAGTGACACGCCAAGGCAGAAGAATTAGCAAAAAGAGCATCATCATTAGCGTTGACACTTCATTAAGTAGAGACAAAAAAAAAAAAAAAGAGGGAGGAAGAGCATGTGTCAGTCAGTGTGCATCCAGTACAGACTCAGACGGCTCAGCTGGACAAATGAAGTACTCCACTTGCCATAAACTCATACAAGGACACTTGTATAAAGTAACACCATGTTTCAAATCCTTTCCTTAAGGCAAAATCCATAACACAATATGGCATCTCCTGCAGACGCGCTGGCACCCCACTAACTCAATCAGAAGGTGACAAAATGACTCAAGCACCAGCAGAAAACGACTGCTATTTATGTTTAGGTATCAGATAAAGCTATATATTTTTTTTTTATTATTCATTTATTTATTTATTTATTTATTTATTTGGCTTGAATAAAATACCTGTGACCTTGGGAGCCACAAGATGTATTCAAAAAGGAACTTAAGTGACAAAGATCGCTCTGCTTGATGGGACCCTCAGCACTTTGTCTGGCTGTGATGTCTGCACAGTGTACATGTCTGCATCAAGTCTAATAGCAGTCAAACAACGACTGTTTACAACAGGAGTTTTCAGAGTTGGCAAGTCACATCATCACCTAAACCACTCCTGACAGCTGGCTGAGCGGTCGAGCTTCCACCTGCAGGGTTCAGTCGATCATGACTAAAAGACGGTCATGGATAAGCATTTGGAACAGGAAACCAACAGCGGTCTGCTTTATCACATGTCAAATATATACCTTCCAGTCTAGACGCAAAGAGGGAACACAGCGCTTTGTCCTTATACGAGATTATTCTTAAACCGTTATTGATTACAACAGGGACAAGTTGGAGGGGTCAGCAAAGTTATTTGTTGACACCAGATGCCACTTCTGCTTTTTGTTAGAGACCAAGAGAATCACCATGACCCAAAGTCGCTGTCAGAACTCATTGGCCCAATGATGCATGTTTGATGCAGGTGTGAAGTAGATATTTGTGTGTCTCTGTGAGAAAGACAAGGACGGACACAGAGAGTGAGGATCTTGTCCTATAAAACAGAATCCATTTCATTTCATATCAAATATCAGCAGCAGTAGAGAGAAAAGAGGAGAACGGGAGGGAAGGGAGAAAAGATAAGAGAAAGTAATCAGGTGAGGACACGATTAGGTAATGACCTGATAACTCTGTAACGCTGCGATAATACAATTTGATTACAGAGCTCTTATCGCTCTACTGGACCATGTACAGAGGGATATTTTACACATCCAAACTAATCTATCCCAAAGACATTACAGCTATGAATGGCTAAAACTGTAGGACAGCAAATCCATGTAATTAACATGGTGGCAAGGAGCTCAGATTTTTGCTGAACAATAGCTTGTTTTTCATTTGGTATTATAGGTAATTACATTGTCCATTGTGCTGCTTCAATATGCATTATATCAGTATTTTTCCTAAATGATGACTGGTTGATAATTATTGACAGATATCAGTATACCTTTCCCTTACTTTACCTCTCTTACCTCAGCATCACCTCACCATGCCTCACGTAACGTATGTCTTTCCTCATCTTGTCTCGCATGTTCTGTCCTTTTCCGTCCTCCCTCTTATGCCTCACCCTGTCTCGTCTCGACTTATCTTGTCTCACCTAGTTATATCTTTTCCTTCCTTTGGTTTCATTTGATTGTACAGCTCTTTCCCTGCAGCCTCCGAACATCAGTTTAAATTTAACTGTATCTGGAAAATGGCAAGTCTAAAAGCAACTGATTAACATAGTCCGAGAGGAATGTTCGTAACCCCCAATTTCTCGACTGGGAACTGCGTTGCGGATGACATTTCACTTCATTGTTCAGTGGTGTCACTGGGGAAATATCGGGCTGCTAATATGACAAAGAAGTTTTGTGATAAGATTGCTGGCTTAAGGTAACAAAGTGGGAACAAAGGCCGAGTCTGATAGGTCTGTATAATGTAGGTCTCCTTGGGCTACAGGTACCTCCATAAATATTTATTTGAAGCCTCAGGTTGGCATGAGCCGTGATTGGTTATTCTGCCAAGCAGTTGTCAGACCAAACATGCTGATGCATTAAGTAGATCAGGAAATATTTGCATACGGGTCGACATATAATTGAATCTGACATGCAGTCATACAATTCTAAACTACAAACAGAACAGTCCTAAGGCGTGTGCCTCTTGCTGGCAATCTTCTGTACTGTATTTAATTAGTTTAACAACAGTGAAATTAACTTTTCCTTTTTCTTTCTTTCTTATATGAAATTCAAATTCAGATGTGTACATTGTTGACTGAATGTTATCAAAGTGTGATCATGTTAAAGATCCAGTTATAAGTCAGTTATCAAGCCAAACATTCATTCGCAGAAAGTAATCAACTGTGACGATTTGGTGAGTTTCTTCGTTTTATATCACCGTACACTTCAGGCTGTTGGTTGGACAAAACAAGCAATCTCAAGATCCTGAAGGATTTCTGTCTTTTCTATTTTAAACATTTAATCAACTCACTGAATAATTATTCAATAGATTAATTGATAATGACAAGCCTACTGTCAAGTATCTTATATGTTACACTCTGCTACAAAAAATGTATTTTTGCTTCGGGGAAAGTGGTTGGTCCTGAGGAGGATTACCTTTTCCAGAACTCGACTCTTTTTTTTTTCTACCCCAAAAATACAGAAAGCCTTCACAAGGTTTTCCAGCGGCAAAATCTCTGCGGTTTCTTGGCTGTTAAGAAAATGACTGCTAGGGAACTCGGTCTCATTTCAGTCTGTCTATTAGAGCGGATTTGAATGACAGGACCGTTAGGACCAAGAATCTGTGCTCGAGTCTGAGAGTGTGATACAAAGGACGGGAGACATGAGCAGACTTAACTCTAACCATGTCGGAAGTGCACACACATATAGTAAAACTCTGTGTTACCGAACATCTCCATCTCCCCAGTTCACGCTCCAAAAACTGGATTTAATGCTTCTGAGATTAAGCCCTTTTCTCAACCTATTCTCCCTTTCTAGTCCGCTCTCTTTCTCTCTCTGCTCTCCTCCTTTAGCTTTTCCACCTTTGGGATTTTTGTGTTAAAAATGGTGTTGAAAGCTCGAGGGCTGAAAGGTGAATGGATGCCACTCTTGGTAAATTGTCCGTGAAGGACAGTCCGAGAGCAAGAGATGAATGGAGGAGGAGAGAGAACATGAGAGATTGAGTGGGAGTAAGCACCAAAGTGAAGACAGAAGAAAGGGTGAGGGCAAGGTACAATGAGATAATTAGAAAAAGACGCTGGGGGAGAGAAATAGAGTGAAACTAAGACAGAAAAAAGAGAATGTGGTAGAAAACAGTGGGAGAGGTGAGAGTGAGGAAGAAGAGACTGGAGAGAGAAAGATGTGGCTGCCAGTCACTTCTTTAGTTTGTCAAACTTGGGCTCTTGCTGCCTTCAAGGCCCAGACATAAAATGGTGTGAATCAGGAGGAAGACAGGGAATTGAGAGCTCCAGGGACATTGAAAAGTAACGGGAAATTGCAGCGTGAAACTCTCTGACTCAGAAAGTTTGAACCTGAAACTGTCTGACTCAGAGAACCTGACAAATACAACTTTGGAGCGTAATAGGACACTGAAATATTCACAAACCTTGGTTTGCCCACAGCATTAAATAAGCATGAGACTGATGCATTTGGGTATTCTGTGCTGAAATGCTACACTAAACAGAGAAAATCTTTTAGGATTTGATATTGTATCCTCTGTTAGCAGATACACACCTCACCTGCGGTTCCCTTATGCAATACACAGTGCATCATTTATTTGCATTTTTTGCCTTTCATTTTGAAATGATTTGCATTTCTTTTGAAGTCACTTCCTGATGCTGACTGCTCAAAAAAAAAAAAAAAAACTTCACCTCTGCCAAATTCTAACAATATTACAGTTATATAAGTCAAGGTTTTAAGCAAATCCTCATGGTTTATTTCACTTTTCATAAAGACTGACTTTTTACTTGCCAAGCCGTTTTATTATATTACCAATATTGAATTTTGCATGTAGAAGCTATCCAAAGAAGACTTCCCTGAGCACAATCTCTGAAGCATTTCGCTTGAAGTGAGCTCTAATCCTAATTCCTATGACATGATTATCGAAAAAGATTAAATGTATAGTGCACAGAATAAAAACTGCCAGTTTTGTAACGTCCATTAAGTGAAACATATGGCATTAGAATTTTATGTAAGATTACGACATACTGTCGCTTTCAAGTTTCATGACAGGCTGTGTCAAACACAATCATTGTAAAAACTTTAAACTGGTTGGAGTGTGTGTGTGTGTGTGTGTGTGTGTGTGTGGTGTGTGTGTGTGTGTGTGTGTGTATGTGTTGGTGCGGTGTCTGTCTCAGAATTTAAGCTTCTCATACAAAAGTTGTCTGATATGTAAGCTGACAGTTACTAGCCTTTGTCAAACTGTTAGGCAGCCCATGGCTTTCTCCAACTCGAGGATTTTCCACTATGTCGTGTTCTACAAAGCAGATAAAACACTGGTGAAAACAAATATTTTCCACTTCAAAACTTTTCATCTCAAAAAAGGGAAAAACAGCTTTCTCCTAAAGTCCTGTTGACAAATTGTTCTACATTAACACGTACAACTTTCACTAAAGAGTTCTTCGCTCTATCTGAAACGTTCCTCATCCTCAGCCTCTGACGGGGCATGTCAATGACCGTTTTGGATTGCCGGTGGAGCTGGCAGGCTTATCCAGGAGGGGAACAAAGTCAACAATCTTGTGCTGGAAACTGTAGCCTGTCATACAAGCACATGGGCAGACAGTGTTTTTGGTAGCACGGTTGTTGATCTTAAGAGCATCGAATGGTGCGTTCCATTTGAACTGGGATTTCCGAGTTCCCGGCCTGATATCCAACTCTAACCTCACCAACAGCCACCTCAAAATCAAAGATGGCTGAAAGCTGTAGTAATTAACTGTTTTCTTATTTGTGCCTCATTATTACTGATAACATCATTGCACCTATGGGTATTACTATTATTATTTTTGCTATAACAATAAACAGTACAGCTGTTCCTAGTCCACTCCCCCACCCCCGTTGGGTTTCTCTCTATAATATTGTAAGATCTTGACCTTAGCCTATAAAGTGCCTTGACATAATATACGTTATGATTTGGCGCTATACAAAGAAATTCCTTAAATCATTCGTTCACACAGTACTGTTCAACTGTGTATGTGCAAAATACCACATAATCTGTTCTTATCAAATGGCCAGTGAAACCAGCAGTGGATATTTGTGTGGTTACTGTGCAACAAGCGGCGCATCAGTGATGGAAATATCCTCTTATTCTAAACAGAATAAACAGCACAGGAAACATAGGATAAGGGAGTGCGACAGGTAGAGTTAGGATTCTGTTCAGTTCCTACACTAGAGCATTTAAGTTCTGTCTCTCCAGGTTCATCTAGCACACAAAATGATTTACAGTTTAAAGAGTGACCAAAGCTGATATGAAGGATGGTGAGAGATAACAGAGGCGTGGGACAAGCTGTTCTGCACCGTAGAGAGAGACAAGGGGAACACTGATATAATCTCCTCTTCTCTTATCCTCTCTATATATCTACTGCATCTGTTTTTGTTCCCATGTGCTATATTTGTATCTCCACTAAATTGTGTCTGCAGAATTTATTCATGGCAAGACCGAATTTTGCTAAATCAAGAAGCAGTGGGGCGCTATGTTCTCCCTTTTCAGGGCTGCTTCTTTATTAAAAACAACAGAACTCCTGCTTGTTCAATCAGAACAACTTGGACCCACCACATCCTCTCATAACCTCTTAAAACAACTCCAAAATGCATTGTAAACTTTGCAGTGATGAGGGGAAAATACTCACACCATGCACACAGGCTGTTCAAAGATGGCAAAAGATTACCGTCTTCTTCATGAAAACAATCTCTAACTTGGGATTATATTTAAACTATCTGAATTCAGAGGCTGCACATATCTTTAGTAGAGGCAAACCTGTTTATACAGAAAACACAGACGATTTGCATGTTTATTTTCCCTGCATATAGCGGAGCAGATAGAGAATTATTTCCTTTCCATCACAGAGGGAGGTTCGTCCGATCTCTGCTGTTAATGACTAAAGTGAAGAGAGGCAGTGGACACACACAGATGGACAGACACACTTGTTTGTTCGCCATAAAACACATGCTAACGCACATACATGTTTCTTTTTTTTTTTCCCCCACAAACAAACACTGAGGCGTGTACGCAAATGTCCACCTCACGGGTCAGTGAGCTTTGATGGAGAGTCGGTCCTGGAGAACTGGAGGGGAGGCGGGGGGGCACAGATTAAGGAAAGAGGTGGCTTCTCACTGTGGGTGGCTCGGAAGCTGCCTCCAGTTATTTTATTAGCCAGACAGAAACACTGCGGGATGCTCTCTAATACCACCGGTGATTTACAGGGATTCAGAGACACACACACACCCGAACGCACTCACACAAACACAGCCTCCCTCTCTCAGGCGTACACATACCAATGAGAGCACACACACACACACACACACACACACACACACACACACACACACACACACACACACACACACACACACACACACACACACACACACACACACACACACACACACACACACACACACACACACACACACACACACACACACAGAATGAACCTTCCTGACAGCGCTCCCTGGGTCTGTTTCTTGCAGAGCTACGCAGAGATTAGCCGTTATTTCACATCAGCGAGGCTGGCAAAGTTTAAAGAGAGTTGTTACCGTTATCTTGACACATGGAAAACTAACTCCCCTCCACAGAGATTCTCATTCACTGTGAAACAGTAGGTGTGTGTGCTTATTCTATGTGTAATTTGGATAGCCTGCATGTCTGTGTGTACACAGCTTCACACAGGAGCGAATCAATAAAATAATGCCCTGAGGGCAACTTAAGGCAACAGAAAAAAAAAAAATCTCTTGGTGTCATGCTGTCATTTGCAGGGGTTGGTTGTTAAGTTGACTTTATTTCCTTATTCATTTATTTATTTAATTTGTTAGAGTCCATGCACAATGTTAAACATAAATGTTAATATTTACATACTGTGCCAGAGTCAAGACTTAATGCTTAAAACTAATTTTTATCTGCAAGTGAGTACTTAATCTCAACAGTAATGTGACTGATGCTACGCTAGAATTATTTATTTGAATATACATAATATAAGAGGGGGTGGGGTCAACTTCTCCATAAAGAAAGCACAGATATTTTACCAAATATCAGCAATTCAAGATACATGTTTATTTATTAAAAAGGTAAAAACGTTTAAAATTTGTGTCCCCAACCTCTGAGGGAACATTTCTCCAAGGAAAAGTTCACAGTGTGCAGTCATGAATTTCCATTTACCAAACAGAAGTAAAACAGGCAGCGACAGAGAAAATATCAGCTTGTACATAAACTCAAAGTTCATGAGGTAAAAGACATCATAGAGCCGGCCAGCCATTAGACTTAAGTGATTATTATGTCTATTCCAAAGGATGAACTTGAGGATTTACTAAAACACACACCACTAAACACACAAAAACAAAATGACAAAAGCTCTTTGAATGATGGACTATTCTGAATGATCTACATTGTTGAAATAGGCTTAGTCAACTCCTACTACTTCTATCGCCACTTTTTAATAGTCTGCATTAATCTTTCAAGTCTACCTAAGCGTCTCCAACAGAAGTTATCGTAAGCCATGAGATTTCAAAAATACTTCTCCTGAGCAGAGTGACTTATCTGATGCCAGAGGCTGGGAGACGTGTCAAATGTAGTGAGACGCACCAGACTTTCCTTCGCACCTCTTATCCTCACAAGCAGACTCCTTTCTAAAAGAACCTCATACCCTACCCAGATTTATCTCAGTTTTATTTTCTTCTGTATTTTTTTTTTTTTTTTTGCCTTGCTGTGACCCAGTTGCAAAGGTAATCTCGGTGAAAGATCCTCTCCCCTCTCAACTCTCTGTCCTAGATATCAAGTCTGCAAGTCTCAAAACATTTCCAACCATGATATCCTATGTGCTCTAGTAAAAACAGAGGCTGCTTTTTTTGGATGTAGCGTCAGGCTTCATTTGGGTCATGACTGGATGGTTTCATCCTCATCTCGCTCAATTACTATTACAACAAGCACTGATAGCCAGTAAAGTGACCTTGCAATGGGACCCCCAAATGAATTTCTCATGCATGAGCCTTACTCAATATCAGTCCCATTCAATATCGATAACTCATTAAAGGCTCATTTTCAATAAATGATTGAATGATGCGAATGAGCCCCATTTCTTCCAACTGTTCATGCATGACACAGGTTCAATACAATTACTCACTCTCCTGAAATCTTCACCAGACTCTCACTGATCATTCAAAACATCTCAGCATTCTTGATCAGGTGTTTTTGCTAATGTTTGCTGTTAATGCAGACTCAAATATACTATATATACTCATTTATATTTCCACTGCACCAATTCCATCTATAGAACAACAGCATTATGTCACACTCACAAGTCTGTTGTTCTGACTTTACCTTTTTTAACAGAAATAATATATGCATTCAAATGGCTTGTACTTTTCTGTTCATTTGTTTGGTGTTAAGCTACTGTCATTAAGACTTAATACTTCCTGCAGATATTTCTAGCGCTTTCATTACTGAATATGCCCAGTCAGGAACGCGAGATGTTCAGCTACATTACTATGTAATAACAGCAGGGAATAGGAGTGTAAACGATGTCTGTCTGTGCCTGACTGACTGACTGACTGAGTGAGTGAGTGGTGCCAGTTTCTGTGGAGTTTGATTTTTTTTTTTTTTTTCTCTCCTGTGACCAACCGACCAATCAAAATTTGACTGCCTAACACTCTTCTCATGACCTAGATATTTTGCATTAAATGCCTACCAGGAAAGGGAGGATGATGAATTATGCCGAGCTTACCATGTCAGTCATTATGTTCCAGGTGAATCCATAACCAAATAAACAGCCTTCTTTGTTCATGATGGACATAAATACAGCTTTTTACTTGGGGATTCATGGTACAGCAGGTGCATTTTCATCCACCTGTTTTACATTTATTTGACGCCATATTTCTATCATGTTTTCCATAATGTTTTCCACCATTTGAGGTTTGACTGGTGTACCTTTAATCACATCCACATGATGTGCCCTCTTCTGCAATGGTTTAATGTCACTCAACTGGAGAATTAGCTTCACCAGCTGTTAGTGCTCAATAGGCTCAACTCCTAATTTTCCCGTAAAAGCAGTGAATGGAAATGGACACTGGGAAAATCACATTTTCTTTCAAAAACGAAGATAAATAAAATTAAAAAGGCCAGACATAAGAGCGGCTTTACCAAACATACAGATAGGTGGGCAATGCATTTTGAGCTCAGTGCTCGTCCTCAGGCAGCATATTAGACTCTGATGTTCCTCTTTTGTTACAGGCACACTTTTATTTATGTAGCACCAGAAAATGTCGATCATTTTTGTTGAGGGTAATTAAAAAGCAAAACAGAGACACACAGCCACAATTTGAACCTGTATGGTTTGAGACAGTATCAAACAGGGAGCCAGAATGGGTGTATATGAAGAGTCGAGCAGGGTCCCAGCGCAGACATCTAAATCTGCCTCTGTTGCAGTGGAAGGCCATGCTATCCAAAGCCTCCATGATACATGGCCAGAAAGCTTTAGCGACTAAGTGCACCTCCACCACAGGGGAATTAGGGAGGGAAGAGGCCTCTAAGAATGAATCTGGCAGGTTCTGAATTATTGTCTTTCCCCAGCTGGCTCCCTTTGCTTTTCTCTCTCTCTCCTCCTCCCCCCCGTGACTGTGAATACAGCCAAATCCCCCCTTGCTTTGCCTGGCTGGCTGGTATATTTCGACCATGTAGAAAAGCCCCGTAGAGGTTTTAACGGATGATTTTGTCTGACTCAGAGAAACCACGCATGAGGCCGATGCCAGGCAAAGAAGACGTGATAGTAATAACAGTGATAAGAAAAGACGCTGCCAGATAAACATCAATCTTAGTACCTGCTGGCTTCTGTTGTACTTTATGTGAGGATGTTGTGCTCTAAATTAAAGTTTACAGATAGAAAGAGACAGACGAACCAGCAGAGAAAAAGAGAGGGAAGTTTGAGAACTACATCTCCAATCAGCATGATCTGTAATTTCCAGCAGCATTTTGAAGCTTCAGAGCTCCCAGTAGAGGAGCATTTTTTAAACAAAAAATGCATTGATTTTACAGTACCTGACAGGGAAATTATTTCATCTCACCTCCGGGTTTAACTATCTGCTTTATAGGAGGAACTTTCCAAGATAAACTTTTTAATTTGCACTCTTGCGCAGGAACAATGGACATATCTGAAAAAGCTCCTTTAATGTTTTATAACTTCTCCATTGCAAATGATAGAGGTTTTATATTCCAATAGCCTTGGAAGTGAACAGAAACTGGTGAGGAAGGCAGTGGGCATTGAGCTCGGGATTGAGTTTTTAGGGATGAGCGAGCATTAGCATTAATGTGTATATGTGTGTATCCCCTGCTTGAGTGCATGAAAGTGTGCAAGTTCAAGAAGGTGCATGTTGTCAGTGGGTACAGGGACTCCGCTCGCCTCCTCCTTATTCATGCATTCCCTCCCCTTTCATATGCAGCGCAGTGTCTCGACATGAAAAGAGCTATCCTAATTGGAGACTGCTTTCTATGCAGGTTCAGTTCCACATTGCCACATCAGGAATTCGCAGCAAATAATAATAGCGCCGAACAGGGAAAAAAAAAAAAAAAAAAAAAAAAAAAGGAGAAAGACGTTTATGTGCACACTACAGAACAGTGGAAAGAGGGAGGCAGAAAGAAAGAGAGAGAGAGAGAAGCTCAGACAGAAGATGTGATTATGGCTAAACTGTCCTCTTCCATTTTCGATCTGAATGATTCCATTATCTTGACATAATCCGTCCGAGATCTGCTTATTCTCCATTCCAGCTCAGAAAATATCACAGTGGAACGAACTAGTTTCTGTCACTGCATCTCAATCAGGTTATTGTCTTTGTCTTTTCAAGGACAAGCGGGCTCAGTCACCATTTCTATATAGAAGCTAACTACGGGGGGTCCAGCTAGTGGCCATTGATTATACAACTACTTTGTTTGCACGTAGTGTATACGCACATTCTCCTCTTCTTTCTCTCTGCACCAACCCACTTCAGCCCCCCATTCCTCCTGCATTTGAGGCACCTTACAAAAGTTGGCTGTCAGTGGGATTGCTTGGAGCTGTGGTCATACTGAGCCGCTGAATAGGAATTCAGCTTAAGGGCGACCTAAGGTAACGGATTGGTCTCTGCAGTTTAGCATGGTCCAGGTGCTTGGTCAGATATTGGAAGAGATTTTAATGTGGTTTGCATGCATGAGAAAGGCATCCCATCGACCCAGAGGATAACTTTGGCTGGCATGGAGAAAAGGTCAGAAAACAAGAACGGGTTTTTTTTTTTTTTTATTTATTAAAAAAAAAAAAAAAAAAAAAAAAAAAAAGGGAAGAGGGGAAACTGGCATGGTTTAAAATGAAAAGAGAGACAGAAAGTGGGGGCAAAAGAGGGCAAGAGCCTGAAAGAAAGAAAGTGGAATGAGGCATTGAAGGAGAGAAGAATGTGAATAAGGCAGCGGAAAAGGCAGAAAGAATAAGGGGAAGGGAAAAAAAAAAAGAGGAAGACTGGAGGAGCGTCTGGTTTAAAAATGAAACACAATGAAAGAATTTCACCAGAGGCATGGATTGTCTATCCAGAACATTTCCTTTTCAGCACCATCAAAGACGGCAAAACTTGCCGATGCTGTGCTTTTTATCTCTCCATTCTCTCTCTCTTTCTCTACTTCTATTTTGTTTCTCTCTGAAATGGCTGACATTCAAGGGTGACCTCATTGTTGTTTTCTTATTCTTCTATTTTTCCTCCTATAAAGTAAGCTTCGCTGCCTCATGCCAGCAATATCCAGCAAGCTCTGTTGTGAAATTGCACTGATCTGGGACAAAGATTAATCTCCTTATCTCTTTTAACGAAGCCAGGCCTTAGGCTGTGCATATTATTAGCTTTAAGACCTCTATGGTTTAATATCGCGCCACCAGATATGACTTCTCACCACAGACGGAGACTCGGTGATATATCTTTGGTTCCATGTGACAAAGAGATGGTGGTCTTTTCTGCAAAGCCCATCAATCATACATGAACTATTAGGCAGCAGAGGAGAGACGGTTCAAAATTTAAAGATTACTAGACATGGGCTTTCTTTCTAATGGCAATCTCTTGATATGAGAGAGTTTGATGAGGTGCAGCTCTCACATTTGGTGGTAATTTGTTTACCTTTTATCCCCTTTGCTAAACACGAACCAACCGGCTGATTTATGTGTTACGCTCTCTAGCAATGCAACCATTACTGTGGTGACATACTGGAACTGAAAGCAGTTCGTGAAAAGCACAGATGGTTGGACTGATCGCAGTCAGCAATCATCTCTTGTGACAGATAAAGGTATGTGAATGTTATTCAGTCTCAAAACAATAGTCTGAAACTGGTTATACGTGTCTGGGAGAAAAAAAACTAATATTTTGACCAACCTCCACAGGATAGACGTGGAAGTGTTATGTTGTGGGTAAGCCAGAATTACTTTTCAGAATTTGCTTTGTTCTGATTATAAATGAACAAATTTGCAATCTGTGATTTCTTTCATTGTAATCAGATCAAATGAGTATGTTCATTATCATTTAATCCACATAACAATTTCTCCCATCCCAAGATGCAGCCCTGTCTTCTAGAAATTGCGCTTACATACAACTAAACTGCAACGGCAAGGGACGGGGTTGCAAGGTAATGTCTTCAGATTGATTGGTTCATTTCTGGCCAAAAAGAGTCAAAGCTACTGTGTTCACTGTCGTGGAGGAACAAGAAAGCTTCAGAAGAGGAAGTGACTGATTTTGTTTAGAAAAATGACTCAAAGACTGATTATCAAACAAACTGTTACGGATTCGTATTCTCTTGATCAACTAATCTTGATCTACCTTTTTATTAGCTTTAGATAATGCATATGATTTGGCGAAATTCATTTGTGAAGCGATGTTAATAAGTTAAGATAAATATTGTAATATTATAACAACTTTATGGAGCAAAGGCTTGTGGAAGTTGGAGCAGCAGATAACAATCCAGTAAGCTGGTTTTGGTGCACACACGCACACACACACACACTTTCAAACATCTATATTCACAGTTGTTTTAAAGACATTTCATTGTACATTATTTAATATTAATCAGGCTGTAGAGAATCCCATAGACATATTTCTTGGCAAAAGCCGTACAAAAAAGCGTTTAACAGTGCTCTATAGGCTTACTGTGCAGGTTTACATGTTAGCTGAGATCAAAGAAACAGCAACTTGTTTATTTGCACCTTCAGCAGGTAAAGGATCTGAAACCTGGGATGCAGACAGCATGCTGATCGCTACAATCCAATCCCTATACAACTTTTGTTTTTTTGTTGTTTTTTTTAACCACTTTTTACTTTGAAATGTATTCAGTTCTACCTTCATAACCTCAAGTTTATATAGTTCATCCACTGGCCCAAGACCTGTCAATCAACTTGATGTGCTGCCTACCATGAAAATGCATCTAGCCTGCAGCTGAGGTAAGCAGCATCCAGAAAGCCACGAGAGTCATTCCAAAGAGCAGATGGTGAACAGAAACAAATCGGCAACAAAAACAGCAAAGTGAACGTTGACTAGTGTTATTTTAATTTCCGGTATGTTTGCATCTATAAAATACACACCCAAAGCAACTGGTACACGCACACAAATTAGAGAAAAGACTATTAAAAGAGGTGATTTGGGCCTGAGCACAGACATGCATCATGTGGAGCTGAATGGAGGGAGTTCTCCTGCACAAGCCAATTAAAAAAGTAATAGTAGTGATAATTTTAAAAATCAGGCACCAAACTGCAATACCAGAAAGACTTAATCTTATAACAGCATTTACATGTAATTGAATTTTCAGTTTAGATTTATGGAACAGCCATCACATTTTCAAAACTTTGTTCTTTAAAGTTTGAAGTCTTCTTCATTCTACTATGGGCTTTTTTTATAGGCTCTCTCTCTCTCTCTCTTTTCCTTGTCTATTTCTTTTTCTTCTAATGTCGTCCCAGCGCCTCTGTGGTCACAAAGGCGGAGATCTCTAGAGGCTCACGGATAGCAAACCACCGTCTCTGTCCAAAAGAAAGAGCTCCTTCATCACTCAGAATAGCCTCCACACCCAGGGGCACCTGCAAACATTTTCTTCTCAAAAAACTCTCACACCGACTACGCAGAAAATATGAACCATCTTTCTCCATCTCCCTTATTATTCCCATTTTAAACTCTGATACTTCTGTGTCTGTGTTCCGAAGAAGTAAAGTGTGTGGTTTTTTTGAGCTTCTCTTTGCAGAATGATGTTTATGGATATCTGAGTTTATGACATACATATAAGCATGATTTTGTGACATTACAACTTTCCATCACTATATGAAACTTACACAAATGTGATGTGGAAAGCTCCAGCAAACATTCACTGAGAATGGACTTTTTGAGGAAGAAGAAAACATCTTGTGTCCACCTGTTCAAGGTCCCATATTTTATTGTTTTCTAGTGTTTTATTTGTGGTTTTAAGTGCCAAAAATCATCTTGGTATACTTTTACATCTCTCTCTGGCTTCTCTCTGGAGCTCTAGCAACAACAGGTTGATCCGTAACTCAGAACAGAGCCTCTCTCCTGACTGGATTACTGAGTAACACATGGCAACAAGAGATAGAAGAATAGTGTTAAAAAGATTAAAATGTTGAAAAGAGAGTTGGAGAGGCCAAAGAAAACACTAGAGTCTTCACAGAGATCAAATAAAAATACAGTGGATTCAGGTAAACACAGGCAGAAACCAAATCCTCCGACACTGGCCATGGCTGAGGGTGGCGACAGTTTTGCTGCAGCGTCACAAATTTACATCACAAAGTTCTGATGGCTCGTTTCACGGCACAGTTTCTGAATATGGGCTGTGTGCATTTCTCCGTGGATTGAACGCTTTGATACTTTCACAGTATTTATATAGCACTCAGACCTGCTGTGTAATAAAACATTTTAAAAAAAAGACGTGGAAATTTCACTTTGTACAAACTTTAGACTTTCACAATGTTTGCATATTCACAGATTCTGTGAAAAGAGCACAGTATTTTTGTATGTGGTGAAACGTGTCTGGAGAGAATACAAAACAGGACTGACATGAAGCCCATGAGTTGTTACATACAGTATGGCACGGTAGCACAACCATCGATAGGACTGAACTGTTATTAGGATATTAACTAGATGTCTGGAAGGTTATGATCATTTTCCTCAAACTTTTCCAAAGTTCAACTCCGACTTGGCAACATTTTTGTTGAAACAAAAATCCATCCTACTGCATGTTATTTGAATAATTACTTAACTGAACTTTCCACATAGTTCTTAATGTTACTATATTTTTTTTTTTCCATATACACTCTTAATTAAGCAGAGCTGGTGCAGTGTTAGAGGTTAAGGTAATACAGATGTCATCCAGTGGAACTGGCCAAGTGTCAGGCTGCTGTGCCACCTCATTGGCCCCAATCATAGAGGGTGAGACCAGAGAGAGAAAGAGAGAAACATAAAAAAAAAAAAGAAGACTTGCTCTCACACTCTTTTCCCACAGAGCCCTGAAATAAAACTTGATTTGTCAGCTTAAATTACATTGGCTTCTTACAAGAGACTTTCCCCTCCTGACAGGGGAAGTACGTTCGTGATAATGGGCAAAGAAAATAAATTGACATTTAAATAATCCTAATCGCTTTCTCAGGGAGCCCAGTGGTGAGCATCTCGGGGGCAAGGCAGCATGAAGATAACGCAGTCCGTCATCGCTGTGAAAAAGTGTGTGGGAAACGCTCCCACTGTATCTCCCATCAAATATGAGCCAGCTGAAACCCCACTGAGCCCCCTCGACCTGATACAAATGGAAGAAGAAATCTGAGGGCGCAGGCATGAGAGAGAGAGAGAGAGAGAGAGAGAGAGAGAGAGAGAGAGAGAGAGAGAGAGAGAGAGAGAGAGAGAGAGAGAGAGAGAGAGAGAGAGAGAGAGAGAGAGAGAGAGAGAGAGAGAGAGAGAGAGAGAGAAAGAAAGAGAGAGAGAGAAATAAAAAGAGAGAGATGGGAAAGGAAGGGACACTCGAAGGGAGAAAGAAGTTGGACAAGAGGAATAGTGTTGCCTCACTTTAGTCACTCTGTGCCATAAAGAGGGTGAAAAGTTTGGCAAGAATTGTTTTGGAAGTTATGATAATCATCATCTTAAAAAGCTTTCAAGGGATAATGCTGTGTTGGCATTAAAATGCATGCAGCTTGTCAAAGTGTTTCAATGTAGTTTCTATGATTCAATGTCCACCGTTTACAGAGAGTGTATGCATTTTAAAGCAGGCACACCAAACTGCATCTATTACACCATGATTACTTATGGGTATTGTGATTCAAAAAGCAAAAAAGAGAACACACTGGCTGATACACGTTTCTGTCAAATTGTGGCCACCAGGAAAGCAGACGAGCAGACAGGCTGACATAAGCAACTGCAGAAACACTAGCTGTGACAGGAACTGAAAGCTCCCTCTGTTTTTCCCCTCCACATCCGCTCCAAGTAGCCAAATGTTCAAGGTCAAGCTGGAGCAGGGTGGTGCCGAGGAATCACTCAGGGCGTCACAGTCGTGGTTCTCGTCAGTCACGAGCCAAATCTATCAGCTAAGTTGCCTGCAACTCATTGTTCTTTTCATTAACAATTATTCTGCTGATTATTTTTACAATCAATTACATCAGTTTACTATAATACACGACAAAGGAAAGCAGCAAATCATCACACTTGAGCAGCTGAATGTTTGGCATTTTTGCTTGATGATTAATCTGTGAGAAAAATTGTTTCCAATTAATTTTCTGAAGGTCAACTTATTGAATAATCAATAATCAAACCATCTCTGCCGGTGTTATTTCATGTCTGATCTTGCTGCAATTCAGCTGTGTCCCTAATGTCTAAAGGAGAACTTAAGGAATCCATTGAAATCATTTATTTCGTTTAAAAGATATTACATTTCCGTTGTAAACAATAAACTGATCCTGAGGTAAAATTAGGGAACACTAAACATTCAAGAAGAAATATATATATATATTTTTTTTTTTTGTAGCTCAGAATGGCAACTATATTTCAATGGCCAGGCAAAGAGCTAAAAACATGTTCAGTTGCCAGGTCCACCGAGGTAAAATACGCAGTCCGATACAATGACTCTGTGATAAACACTTCCCCCATATTACAAAGTTGTGTTTTGTTAAAGATGTTTTAGAGAGGTGTTATTTCAACTTTATGTTCATTTAGCAGAGTGGAGTTTGTGGTGCTGTATATTGCAATTCGCCGAGAGACATTTCCAGTATTTAGTCGAGCCCATTAATACCAATAAGGCAAAACATAAAATCTAACATTTCCAACAGGAACTTTAAATTACTGGCTTCACGAAGATGGGATTTATTGCAGGGTTGTTGTATTACATTGCTTTAGTTTAAGCTAGCTGAATATATTATTTTCCATGAAAGTAAGAATGACAACATGCAATTTTTTCCCTAACCAAGTTTTAGTTGTCAACTCTTAACCATAGGCGTGGCAAGCCATTAAACACTTATGTGTCATTTGCAAAGGCAGTGACAAATGACCTTTTTTGTTGTTCTGGTATGGGGACCTGTTGATCTGCAGTAAAGTCCGTGAAGTTTGGTGAGAAAATCGTCACGTGCGATTCTGCTGCTAAAGCTCGACACTATTTGATCTCAGTAATGAGCTCTATCTGCAGCAGCATGACTCCTGACCTTCTATTTTCTCTAGAAAAATTAAAAAAAAATAAAAAACAGATGTCATGTGATAAGATTCATTACTTTTCACTCTCCCTCCCTCCCTCCCGCTTTTACTCTTCCTCTCTCTGCGACACCACATCCTTATCCCACCCAGCCATCCGGCATTCGCCTCTCCTCCCTCCACGTGGAACCAGAGGTCCCCGTCTCTCTTCCTCTCAGGAGTGTCATACTCACAGACCTCTCCATTCCTCACTACCAGACGGCGCTCCATAATAGAGAAATCCAATCAGCCTGCCCACCTGCACAATGGGAGATATGAGCCCAGCCTTTTACAATGAGATATACAGACAAGACGGGAGCAACAGATAGAGAAAGGTCTCCGAGTGTGCTTTAATGTTTCAATGAAAAATAAATGGGTAAGTGGGCTTAAAGTTTAAGACTTTCATTATATAGATTCATCACTGTCTTTATATAGTAGTTTTCACTCTGAGAGACACACACACATACACACTTTTCACAGTTTGCCTATAGCTCAAAAGCAAAAAACATACCTACCAGCACCTCTAAAGCTCACTAATTAACACGTATCTTGTTTGTTTGATCTGTTCACATACAGAAACGTAGAAACTACTTGCGACAATTATTTCTTAGCGACCAGCAGCCGGGTGCAGAGCCTTTTCTGATGCTTTGCTAATTGCCCAGCAACCTCAAGAAGTTACAGCATCGCATAAACCACAAGCACCAACTTTTATTGGTGTGTGTATGGATTAAACAAACAAGACCAAACTTGTTAATAAAGGTTTAGATTTAGAGGCACTTGTAAGTATACCTTTAAACTTTGGACAGAACTATATAAGCTGTTACCCCCTGCTTCAAGTCTTAATACAGAGATGGGAGAGTGTTACCTTCACTTCTAACTCAAAATGTCAAATTAATCCTTAAAGTGTCGTTGTTAATATTATATAATTGAAAGTGTCCTGTTTGCTTCTATGGCTTTCTACAGTCATATTAAAGTTGTGTTAAGTTACTGCAAAATTTCAGAATGGTGCTGCTTCGTATTAAAAGAATTCAACCAGCTAACCACAGGGTGTGCTCTTCTTTGTTTTGTTGGTGAAGCAGCCACTGGAAGTGTAATGTATTTTTCAACAGAAGTTAGGATTACTTTGTTAGCAGTGCAAATGTGAACTCAAATGGGTCCTCGCAACAAGCTACAGTATGTTTTTGTCTGCGGATACGTTTTAAATATTGCAGTAAGGAGTAGAACAGGAAGAAGCAGCCACAGTGAGCTGTTAGATGAAGAGCTGCAGGCTTACTGCGGTCTGTGCAACCCAGCAAAGCGTAAAGTCGGAGCAATATTTAAGCACAGACATCCTTTTTGCAACAGGAAGCGCTGGGGTTCGTGGATAATGTGATTTTAATTTTGAGAAACACAAAATATATCGGGCGTTCAGTAATCACGAATATGTCAACTCTACTCATGCATGACAGCAGACTGGTTGGCTGATACTTTTTTCCAGTTAGAAGTCGGTCTCTCCGAACACAAAGTATGTCTGATGCATTTAGAGGCAGATGAGCAAAGGGACTAGGAGTAGCTATCGGTTATTAGAGGGGAGCCAAATTGATTTCTGTGTGACCGAAATGTAACGAGAGCTGGGGAGGAGACTCATTCTCACCAGCAGGCAGTGAAACTCACTCTGAGGGACAAATCTAGAAATGTTCTTGCACCTCTGGGGCTTTTAAAAAATTATAATAAATGGTGAAAATAATGTGGTTCAGGGTGGTTTTTTTTTTGTTTCTGAATAAAAGATACACAGACTCAAACTCTACTCAATCAGGAATATTTTAGGAACCTTATCCAGCCATTCTCTATGAAGCTGCAGCTGTATGAGGCATAATGGCTGCCACCATTCATTACTCATTCCACTCAGACTTGCCTATTTTTGATTATTATTCTCCAATAGTCTCATCCTAATTTGAGCCACTTGCTCAACTCTCGAGCTAATTAAACCGTGTGTCACAGTTCTTGCTTAATGCTTACAAAGGGCTTTGGCACACTGTACTATACAAGTCTCCCTTACACCTCCCACCTGTTTGTATTCAGATCTCTACTCATCTTGGTTTCAGCGTTTACAAGTCAGCACTTTGCCTCATCTTTTAAAAGTTTCAGACCTCGTTTTCGGTCCTCTCATCCTCTTTTTTTTTTTCTCCCCCCCACACAGATGAATAATAAATGGACCATCATGGGGATTGCTCTTTCAGATGAGCAGCTGCGTTTTGTGAGTCAAATGCCCTAAATTTTACCAGACATGTATGGAGTCAGTGGCAGAAGTTTTGAGAAAAATTAGCTCTGGATGGTTTGTTAAAAATCCGCAGCATCTGGGGCCTTGTAGATCATCTCAAAGCAAGACATTTATCAAGAATCAAGGTATGTCAGCAAACATGCAGGTTACATTAACTGCAGAAAAAAAAGTGATTTTTAACCCCCTCATTCTTAATAAATAAAAAGCAAAATGCAGTTTTATGCAAACAAATTGAGTTATTAACATTTTTGTTAATCTATGAAAACTTTCAAATTTTAGAGCTGGGTAATATGAGATATTTTGTGCATCTCCTGTGGTACAAAACCTCTGTCATTTAGTACCATGACTTGGATTAGACAAAAACAGTAATCACAGTTATGGACAATGTGAAATACCTCAATAATAATGAAATACAATGCAATACACACACATTGCGATTGGACAGCGTTGCATTGAAAAAACACCTTAATCTCAAAAGAGAAAAGCTCCCCTGCACCTCTTCATGAAAATGTATGGCTTTCATCAGGTGGTGCTTTTAGTATTGGGAGGAGAAGTAAAAATGTAACAATGAAATGTAATAAACCTATTTTTTTCTGCATGATTTTACAGAATGAAAAACAATTCCATCAGTTTCTAAAGATTAAAATTGTCTCTTTTAACATCTTTTATTTTATTATGACAGAGTCAATACACACGTAAAAGAAAATGCATACAACAATGTGTATTTCCTCTTATTTCTTTCTTTGATTTTTAGACATTTTAATTCTTTAAAACGACAGTTTTTAAAAAGATTTTATCCATATTGCCTAATCCTTTCTAATATAATGCAAAACAGATAGACATAGTTAATTGTATCATGATGTTTTCAGACACAGTCTGCACTATTTGATTACAATCACATCAGCAAACAACAGAAATACATGTACAGAAGCACCGCTGTCACAATATTTATGTATTACATTCCATCAAACTGGTCTCTAAGATAAAGTCAATGTTCAGTTTGCTACTTTCATCTAGAGGAAATAGGGTGACGGACAATTTCACAATATACAGATAAAAAGTTTCATTATATGATCTTACACTTGTCATTGGGATCCTGTGACTGTTTTAACTGCTGTCGCCTTCTCTCTCCCTCTCTCTCATCTCCTGAAGGAACAGATAACGCTGCATTAGGTCCATCGACAAAGTGGAGTCTTTCTGTGCTCGGAGCGGCCGTGGCTGTTTGAAAAGAACTAAATCACTAAATAGACCCGGTCATTACAGCCGAGGATTACAGCAGCGCATTGGGCCTTATTCTCCCAATAATAGTGTGTGGCAAGAGCTATAGGTTTCAGCTTGAAGTGGAGTCTTCAAGGTGTGAATCAGTGTAGTTAATTTTTCATGTAGGAGCAGGTATTTTGGCTTCAATTATTGTGTGTTTAAAAAAAAAAAAAAAATCAGTTCAATATTATGAACAGTGTGGATCCAGTTGTCAAATCAATGGTCAAAATCAGCGCAGCCCAAGTTCAAGATATCCTGACTTTTAAATGAAATTCTGAAAACCTATATTTCCCATAATGCAACGCAAAAATAAATGCCCATACCCATTTTGTCGAGCTACCTGCTCCAAAAGGGTAACATAACTGAGACGATAATAATGTATCCCATTACATAATTAACCTTAATTAGAAGCAGGTGAGACTTTTTTAAACAAGTGAAAGCGACTTGTCAGTGCTAGTGAAAGACAAGAAGCTACCTCAGCTAGATGAAAGTTCGATCAGAGATTCTTAAGTGTCAGCGTAACGAGTCTGGGTATTTTGCCACCTGGCAATCGGAAACCAACCCCCTATTGATTTGTAAAATCGAAGGAGTTTCTCTTGAAGTGATGCTGAAACATGAGGCTAGTTATCCTCACACCTTCTGCTATTTTTCAAGCATGATGGAATGAGATCCTTCGTACAAGCTAATCCGAATGTCCCCAGAGTAAGCAAGGGGCTTTTGGTAGAACCGAAGAACTTTTAGTGGTAAGAAAAACAAATCAATATTGCTTGACAGTCATGCAGCTCTCCAATTTCTAAAAAAAAAAAAAAAAAAAATCTCCTAAAAGGCATTAATTTGCAGCATATAGACTGCATAGTTTAGGAAGATCTGGATATTAACCAAATTTATTTCTATAATTCTAAGTTCATGGCCGAATGTGTGTGAGAAACTGAACCTGGTGATGATCATGATGATTCATGTTATGTAAAATTAACTTCTTTCTCATGGCCAAGTTATATATGGATGTCGCATATACTGTAAATCCCACAGTATTTACCACTTGATCTCACTTTATTTCTGTTTTGGTGATGAAAAAAAAAAAGAAGAAAAGGAGAAAACATGAAAACAACAAGCGACACATAAATTTTATGTGTCGCTCAACAGAAGATGAATCATACTCTACTCTGAATGATGTGACCCATTCATACATTTTTTATGACAATGTCCGGGTGGACCAAGTGACTTGCTTCTGCAGGGCTTACATGAAGTCGGTGTGAATAATGACTAATACAAATGTCACCATATGGCTTGCACAAACACGCACACAGTCACACCACAGACATACTCCATTATCTGCACTTAAGATGGATGTTCCTTAAACATGACTGTGTATTGTATTAAGACTTCAAACAACAGAGTAAAACAATGAGGCAATTGCCAAGAAGGGTGACATCATCTTCCCTGTATTTGATATCAGCTAGATTATGCCTATTTTAATAGGATGTCAGGGAATAGTTGGAAATGTCTGTTTCCCTGAGCCCAAGGTGACATTAAAATGTTTTGACCCAAACAGTCAACATATTATTATCATACTATCATGAAAGTGTAGGAAATCCAGAACATATTCACATTTGAAAAAGCAGGCACCAGTGAATTTTTGCCCACCCAGAAAAATTATACAAACTATTAAGTTATTATCACAGTAGTTTGATTTTCTGTTGATAATCATGATCCATTAGATAGACATTCTCACAACTCTCTGTCAGTCAGTACAGCAAAATATAAAAGCATCAACCAAAGAAGCAAAGATTATCAAGACGGAATGAGGTTTTATGCAACGTTTCATTTTGACAAATTGTTGTGCAAAAACTATCCCTGAAATGAGATGAACACTGTCATTTTTCAAGAGCAAGGTCTCATTGCTTCAGGTAGTTTTGCCTCGTGATTTGACAATGATAACTTGATGTATAAAAATGGCCTTAAAACACTTCCCTGGGAGAAACTGGACAGTATTATGCGATTTTTCTCAAGAGGTTCTACACAAAGAACAACAGCAGCTAAATAATGTGTTCTCCAAAGGCTGTTGGTCTCATTGAAAACTGACAACATGTTCATCTCCGTGTGACCTCTGTCAAACATGAATCTCTTTTCTTATTTAGGTCATCACCCCTGCACGGGTGAGGATTCTAATGCTCGCCGTCGTGCACGGCAGAACAGAACTATCCATGCGCAATACGGGTTGAGAGGCGTTTCCATCGGTGCATATATCCAACCACACGGCACTGAAAATAGCTATCATAATGGATATATTCAGTGAAGTGAAAATTCATGGCCACGATAAGCTCCTCGTGTATCGGAGTTTTCAAGGCATGAAGGGGTGAGCAGAGGGGTGAACTCCAGGTGAAGCTCAATTTTTGTTTTTGAACAGCGACTCGGCTCTTGTATGATGAAACAAACTCTTTGAGGTTTTTCTTCAGCTGATCAACTGAAATAAAAAATAGAAATAAAAAAAAAAAAAAACAAATGAAAGAAATAACCTCTTCATACTTGTAATTTCTCATCTAACAAATACACACACACACACACACAGGTCTTCACTCTTTCACTGCACCGCTCACATTCTATTTCTATTTCATGCTCAGTATTCAGTGTATTTTTCACTTTATAGTTTTTATCTGTTTGTTTAGTGTTCAGTGTTTTCCATGTTGCTATTTACTTTGTCATTACGATTATTTTTCTTATTAATTCATTCATCTTGTGTGGCGACTACTTTCCTGCAGTTAATTACTTTTACATTTTCTTGTTTATTTACTTCTTTGAAGGTGAAATGGTTTAATAAGGCTTATCATATTTTGTCCTGCACAAATAACTTCTATTATTTTTAATTGCTTCAAGGGTCAGTTCACACAATTTAAAAACTAAAAAAAAAAAAAAAAAAAAAAAAAACTTCTAGCACCAGACATCAGGAATGTGTATTAAAAAAATGCCCTGTTTACTTTGAATAACCTCAGTGTTCATGGGGACTGTTTGCTCAGTAGAAACTAGTACCAATAAAAACCCTCTAGAGTGCGGTGCTTCTGCCAGAACTTACTGAGGTAAAACAATTCATTAAGTACAAACAAGGACACTACAGTAATATGCTTGCAAGGTAAATTCCACAATGTTTAAAATCCCTGTTCATCTCAATGAAAGGGCAGAGCAAACACTCCCTAAATCCTCAGGGTGTTTGGTCCAGATAAACAAGAATCAAGGTGACTTCTAGCAGTAGTCAAAGATTTCGAGCATTTTGTTTCTACAAATGAAATGCAGTTGTTTCCGATACCCTCCTCTGCAGCCTCTCGTTAGAATTTTGTTGGCGATATAAACTACGCAAATGGTTATCTATAATTATATCCGAAATGTCTTTGTGTGGAGAAATGATCACATTAGGCAGAGGTTGCGAAGAGGTTTGCTGATAAAGTGCATCATGAAAAGTTTGCAACCCTGTGTCAGTGCTGGGAGACAGAGTAGCTAGAAAGTATTGAAAGATCATTTATGCAGGCACATGCAAGTAACACACAAGACAGAAAGAGAGGCTGTCCCAGCAATACTGCAGACTGCATCACACTCTGTTTAGGTTTAGATTCTAGTTAAAAACAAGTTAGTATTCAAGAAGTAAAACCCAAGGATAAACTTCAACTAAATTATTTATTTGCTATTCATCAAAAATTGCTTTTTAATAATTAATTAATTAAAACAAGAGACAAGACACTAAGATCTTCACTTGATGTGGTGTCTTTACCAGCGTGGAACCAAACCAAAGATTTAACCAACTATCAGAGCCCAACCCTACTGCATACACAGGGACAGATTAAGACACAAAACAATATGCACGCTGTCCCTGTGTAACTGTACACACGCACACACCTGCAGGCTAACACACACAGACATATATACACACACGAACGCATAAACACACATAAACGCTGTTTGCCTATGCAGCTGCCAAATCCCAAATATAAGCTGTGTGACTGCAGAATTACACACACACACACACACAGCTTACAAAGCGTTCCCATGCCACTGGAGGGAGGGACAGCTCTTCAGGCCAAACTCCTCCACTAGTTGTGCTGATAGAGAGAGTTATTGGAGAAACATCTTGTACAGATCCAGGCCTCAGGGCAACACCACAACAGATTCCATCTGACCGCGTTTCACCTTAGCTCTGCATTTTGTCTTGGACCCCCCCTTCTCCTTACTTCTTTTTATCACAAGTAATTGACGTTTTAGCCTTGAAGCATTGAACCTTGGGATCTGTGATACACACATATGCGCACACACACACACACACACACACACACTTTGGCTTCAGGTTATAACATTTCCACCTTTCAGCTTTTTTTTTTTTTTTTTCTCCACACTTCAGTCTTAACTGCAACTTGGGTCCAGGTTTTTTCCAGGATGCTGAGCTTTCACCAATGCGGAAAAACTTTTTATATCTAACTTTTAAAAAACACTTCTCAGAGACTGGAGACAAACTAAGTGTACTGTGTGCCAACGCATCATGTTTGTACGAGATATTGATCCTGTAAAAACAAGCTGCCGACACAAAAGGGCTGTAATGGCTTCAGTGTTAGTTTGCCCAAAAGATGCTGTCTGTTTATGCAGCTAATCACCACTTCAACAACACGGTCACCATCTCCTCAAAATCTGTCTGTGTTAGAATACAGTGCATTGCTGTAAACTATCCTTATTTTATTCCCTGTGGCCAAAGACACTCAGTCTCGTCTTAGACACTGCACTGATGCCAAATTCTCTGTGCATCTTCACAGAGCTCTGGGTACTTCTGTCAATGCTACACTCTCTGAGGAGCCCACTCTACGCAGTGCCAAAGGCTCTAAGACCCAAGTGCCCACATTAACATTGACTTGGAAGACTTCACACTTCCCTTTTTTTAGCGACTCTCAACACATCTTTCTACTGAACCATGAAGAAAATCATCCCCTTTAAACAGGATTTTGAGGCTGCTGCAGCGATTGCGCTCATTCTTCTATTCCCTCGCGGGTGTGGCATTGTTGGGGGAGTAAACGGAGAGATGGAGCTGACAGAAGGAGAACGGGTGGCTGTTCATATTCTAGGGTGTAGGTGTATCTCTGCATGAATAGGATACATTGATTTTTTTCTGTGTGAGAAAATTCATATTCATCATCACACCTAAATAGTCTCCATGGCAATGACAGCAAGAGGCGATACTCGATACTCACTCAACTGGAGAAACTGCCATTTTCAAAAAGTTATAAAATAAATTATGACCAGTATGGCCTTTGAACCAAAATCCATGCATAAACACATATTGAAGAGTGAGCTGCAATCAAATTTCTAAAATTAACAACAAACATAGCATGAACATGTTGTGTTTTGATCCGTGTCGAGTCTGTTCACCATGTTCCCAGCCAATGGTCCAGAAAATGGATCTTTGAAAGATTAGAGACGTGATTAACAGTATGTTTGCCAATTCACTTCTGACAACATTAGAGGAAGGGCAAGCTTCAGAAGCTGCTGCAGTAAAGGCTATTAGTTGGCTAGTACTGTGACTAAACACAAAGGGGAGGGGTTTAATGGGAATTACACACGGTAGAGTATACACTCTTTCAAGCTGCCGCTTCCTACTGTAGGGCATCAATAAAGCCAATCCAATCCTGTCTCCTAAAAGTTATAATTATATGCTCCTACATAACTCTGCCAAATATGTTTTTGAGAAAACAGAACTCCTGTCTCGATTATATTTGCAGGCAATGGCTTTGTTCAGTCCATGAAGTGGACACCTCCACTTGGGGATAATATGTACTAAATAATCAGACTGCACAACCACACAGAGTTTTTGGTCTAGTTCTCAAATATGATTAATGAGTTGACGTTGAAACCATTGAAGATTGCCTAATTGTTGTAAATGCACTGTAAATCCTAAATTTGAAAATGCAACTTTATTCTGATTAAATTAAAAAAAAAAAAAAAAAAACAAGAGAGATAGCATTACATGTCTTTCAAAACATAGTTGGTGTTACAAACTGGCAGGGTACAAACATAATTTTTCCATTGACCACATCTTGACAGGCAAGGATGTGAGGATGCATGTGGCCAATTTTGTGCAAGTCAAAGCGTCATTGTTCAGAAACGATCTGGAATTTAATGTCATGACTTTGCTTTAAGCATTGGTTGGTTTGGTTAGGCTGAAAATGAAGCATATTCTATTAGTATTTAAAACAGACTGCTTTTCCTTTCACTGAACCTGTCAAAAGTAGCAGTGTTAGCTTTACTGTGATATCTTTCCTTGTTGAAGGCCGGTTTATCATTGAAGATGCACTGTCTCAAGCAGATTGACTACACAACAGCCACAACTCTACTGGTGATCCTAATCAAGATGAACAACACTAAGTGAGCATTTTGAGCCTGCGTGATAGAGTACCTCACACACACACACACAAAGACACGCCTACACACAAATCTAGTCACACGCTCACATCAATGCATGTGTTCTGATCTGCTGACATCCAACACAGGCTACACTGCATCACTAATGGCTACATAAAAGTTCATAAATCAGTCATGGTGTTAGTGGGGGCTGAGCTGAAGCACAAGCTGAGAATATCCCTTTCTCTCCCCCTCCAGGGCTAGCTTAATGGCATGCTGCTCCATACAGGCCGAGACAACAGCGGGCACCACATCAGTAACTAACGCTCCTTCCCTTGTCTGTCAATAATGAGGGCTGGCAGCAGCTGAGAGGAAGTCATGCAGACAAAGCATACACATCATCATTTAGTAGGTCTTGTCAAGGAAGCAAACAGTGACACAACTTTCACACATGCCACATGTGTGGTCTCGTATCTGTATTGCCAGTATAAAACCATTAAATAAAAACGAATTCAATACCTGAAATTAGTTTTGGTAACTATTGAAAACACAATCGCCAAAATACATTTGAGACAATTCCTGGGTAGCTCTTGCTCAGTCGGTTGTTGTTGCTATCCCAGGTGTCTCCTGTCCCTGTCATTTCTTCCACTCATCTGTTTTTAGCTCTCTCCTTCCAGTCTCTCTTGCGGTATCTAAATCTGTCCTCCCCTCTCCCTCTACTC
This sequence comes from Seriola aureovittata, assembly GCF_021018895.1. Classification (NCBI taxonomy): domain Eukaryota; kingdom Metazoa; phylum Chordata; class Actinopteri; order Carangiformes; family Carangidae; genus Seriola; species Seriola aureovittata. Next base: position 10,551,054 of record NC_079378.1, on the reverse strand, counting down.
TCTCTGATCGCTATGAAATATTGTTCTTCCTCCCTGTCTCCAAGCACCCTCCCTCTCCTTTCACACTGGTGTATGTAAGCAGATTATCAGTCTAAAGTCCTACTCGACAGGTGTAAACCTGACAGTGGTTTTAATAGACTCCATTTGCTAAGGCACAGCAAGGCAACAGTCATGGTCTTTTGAATTACGAGAAATACACAGGCACTTAGACACGTATAGTTAAACACAAACCAAATACATAGACAGCCGTATTACTCAGGCACACTCAAACAGTAGGTACATTTACACAGTCACACATATACAGTCTCCTTACTTGTTACTGCTGAGTCACAAACCTGCTGGCTGAACTCAGTCAAATATACAATGAATGTGTTATATATCATATTTGCACAGTGGTTTCCATTCAGGATGATTGTTTAGTCAATTTCTAATTCCAAGGTCAAACATGAACTTTTAATCTCAATTTTTAAGCCAACATGGATGAGAAGTCCTTAAAGCACTCAGAGGAATGGCAAACAAAATTAAAGTTATTCACCCACACCAACATTTCCTACTCAGCATGGGACAGAGACCATGTAAACACGCAGTTGTGTAACAAGTCCAAGCCTTTAGCTGAAATAAAGCAAAGGATTTGGAATTTTGTCTTTGTTTTAAGACTTTACTTTGCAACACATTGTACTGTTCACTTAGCTAAATTTGTTCCAAATACTCAATGTATCAGGCCACTGTGCTACATAAAAAAAAAAATAAGGCAGTATAAATGAGAAAATAAAAAAAATCAAGGCCCTGAAGTGAACTTTTAGGACTTCCTCACACTACTTACTACCCAGTTCTTATATGTCTTACAATTGAATCATTTGAGGATATTGTCTAATTCAGGTTTTTTTTTTTTACCTATATTGCAATCATAATTTAAACTGTCAATTTTCTCTATCACTTAAACTACAGGCCTTATTTTTGGTCAACAGAGTAATAGAAAAGCAGACCTACACAGTTGCGAGCTGATGGTGCTTAAAATCATTGACTATTTATCATTTATGTAGAAAATGACATGCAACTCATTTGGTGTATTTTGAATAGCCAAAAAACACCTCTCACTCCCTAACACAAATTTTATATGAAGTGATGTAGCTTATCCAAAAACAAACATCTTTGGTCAAAAGTAAAAGTACAGACACAGCACAAAGACAGCATGTTTTGTTGTTTGACCAGCTCACAAAATTAAAAATGTATTTATTCAAGCCACAATATTGTATTAAAGAATTTTTCATATAATCCTACCTGCCTACTTAACTATCTATAAATAATTATCTGACCAAAATACCAGTCCTATAAGAGTGTTGGGAACATAAACGTACAACTAAAGAAACAAATAATAAATACACAAGTAATGTACATCGTGTTTGTGAACACAAAAAACTGGACTCTCATTTAATGATCTGATAATGGTCATCTACATTTGCAGGCATATAAAGCTGAGTATCATCAGCATGGGAGTGGAAAATAATTTCATGGCTGCAAATCATTTGCCCAAAAGTTGAAATATAAAGAGAGAATAGCAGGGGACCATGGGTACTTCATATCTCACATCAGAAAAAACTGATAGCGTTTCCCTTATATATATATATTTTGCAGTCATAGCTCGAACCACGCAGGCACATAATCATTCATAGTCGGACTGGCCATCGGGCATACAGGGGCAAATCATGGTAGGTTGCATCGGAGGGCTGGTGGACTGTCAAAAAATCCATAAAGTTCTGACAGAACTGCTGTGTCAGTCTCTGAACCTGCCATCTGTATGCCTGTCATTCGGGATGTGCATTAGAGCATGAAGTATCCATGGTCCAGGACTGGGATTCTGCTCCAAACCGACAAACAATACTACAGCAGATATATGGTTGCACTCTAAGTTCATGTCTTTCTGGTTTGGAAGTTATACAACTACAATAACTGAAAAGTTCAAAGATCCTTTGAGTCATGATTTTGAACCAACTTTTTCACATTCCCAGCAAAGCTACAGCTGATGAAACAATGATGAAATGAATCTCTACAGTCTGTACTTGTGAATTACTGTAAGTAATTTTTGATATCCCGAGAGAGGAGCTTTTGATTGGACTCTGATTGGCTGCTTCCTGCTGCAGAGTCAGAGTGACAACTGATTGCTCTCTTTCTCCCTGTTCTTTTTTCTATCTTCCCATAGATAATCTGCTGAAAGTTTGTCCAACATTGCTGCAAGTCCGCCACTCGACAAGCTTCAAAGTAAATTCAACAGTTTTCTCCTACATGTCGTAGCCTCAGAGCACAGGCCGTCCCTGAGCACCAGCTCCCTGCAGATTGAAAGCAGGCTGCTGTCACTGCGCTTAATGAAGACCTTGCATTCTATTTCATCAACCCTTTCTTCTTCTTCTTCTACTACGGATTGCATATGGTGGATTTCATTATTAATATGTGCTCATTTCTTCACTAATGAGTACACTGATTTTAGAGTTGTTTCATTTCGAGTGCCATGTTCTTGTGTCAAAAAAAGAAAATTCCTGGTTTTGATTTTATTCCTCGTTTTTTGTGAATACTTTTTTGCTGATGGGTGGAAATAACTTAAAAATATACATCATACACTGTGTATCATCTCAAGGTGTTTAGATAAAACCTTTGGGACAACTGAGCAGAGACAATATGCAACTAATACAAAAAAGAGAAAGATAAGGAAGATCATGAAAGAGGGAGAGATCCAAATGAGCAGGCTTATTAATGCTGCTTGCGGTCTAGAACCTGATGGTGACCTTTCAAGCTCAAACATTTATTTTTGCAATAACATTTCATGCCAATTAGAGTAATTTCTCCTTTGTTTTGCCCCAGTCTCCTTTCTCCTAATCCTATCTCATCTTTGTTTCCCTACATTTTTTCATTTATCTCATCTGCTCTTCTTTCATTTTCTCCCCTCTGCCTTTCATTGCCTCGTTTTATCCATGCTACCTTTCACCATTTCACCTGTTAGTTCCGGCACAGCATAGCCTGAGAGCTGTCAGTGTGCAGATACACTTTCTCCCCCTGTGGTCACAGAACCAACCTAATCAGACCCCCAGCAACAGCCCTTAGCTCCACGTCCTCCTGCAAGACACTGATAGAAGTGCTGCTTTGTTTTCCTGCTAGTGTTAATTATGTAACCCAATTATACCATCACAGAGCTGACGCAGGGAGGCTAAATTAAAAGTGATTGGCTTCATTACAGTCACTTGAATGCTGCACAGGGTGCATTCAAGGAGGCCCTATTTAAAGTTACTTCCCTGGTAAAAAAAAACATTCTGATCGGTCCAATGTCATTATATTGGATTTTCAGAACAACTGCAGCAAAGGTGTTGCATATATTTAGCTCAAATTGGATTTTGTTCATTTCCATAAGAATGCATATAGACTGATGTTTAAAACCACCATGTGATCTCCAGGCCTCCTTTGCCTCCAGTCATGTTGTTCTTCTTATTTGTATTGTTGGACTGCCAGACAAGTCATTACCACAGCAAGACGGAGTCAAAAGATCTTTATTCTGCTGCTTCAGAACAACCTGGGAGCTTTCAAACTAGAAAGGTCACGATTTGCATAAATTCCAAACACAACCTGGATGTAACCTGTGATCTATTCTACTTTTTCACTCAGTGAGACAAACTTTCCTTTGAATATGCGACAATAATGTTCTTCTATTCCTAATGGTGATATCATGGAGTTAGTGTAATAAAAAAATCATGTCCTCTCACACAATATATTTCGCAAATTCATACATTTTTTAACAAACTGAAAATGTGCAGAAGTGAAACAGCAACTACTGCAATATTAAGCCCCATAAAACATGGTCTCAAATTATTCATGTTTTTCTATAATAATCAATACTCACGACACAAAAATGCAACAAAGTTAAAGTTAGGGAGGAAAGATGCGAGCAGGTCTGTTAGACTGTACATAGGTATAGCGATGCAGGTAATGTTTTTGTGTTTACAATCTAACATTTGGTAGTTAGCAGTTTTTTCTAACTGAACCACACCCGATTCAAATCAGTATCGAGAACTCAGAAAGGGCAGTAAGATAGACTTTCTAACTCAGACGAAATTAACTAAGTGTTAATTATGATTATGCCTATATTTGCTGTAACATGACAAATGTCAATAGCCTTCAGCAATATTAGACGCTGCACCCACCGATACAAATGTGATGCTTCCAAATCAGTATTTCTCTCCACTATTCTTTGTCATTATATTCATGTGAATACCCAGAAAAGTGGGTCAGATTATGACAAAATGAAAATGTGAGCCAGTCCCTCCCTCCTTGGGACTCAACATCTGAAAGATGGCGTAAGGCCCTGCGAGTCTATCGTCTTGTCCAGAGGATGTAAGTGAGCATCAATCTGCTTCAGGCCACAAAAAAAGAAGATTAGCTGCAGCTCAGTGGGTTGTTTTGAAATTAAGACTTACTTACATGCACACTTACTGTAGTCACTCACTCACTTTCTATTTTGCCTGTATACTTATTCACTTGTTTTGATTCTTGTATACTTTTTAAGTTGTGTTAAGTTACTGCAGTTATACTGCACATGTAAGGGAATGTTGAGAACTTGCCTCTGAATTATTTTCAATCTAACCCCCATGACCTACTTCTGAAGACAAAGCATTTTAAGGACGCCTCTGACATTCAGTTTGAAGTGAATTAATCTCTGACTAGCTTGATTCCATGTCCACTGCATGACACAGATATAAAAGCCTTCACTTGATCACAGACCTCATCTACCTGGAGAGACAACAGAGAAAAAGAAGAAGAGACCGTGACGAGGGAAAGAGACAAGGAGGAGAGGAGAGGGGAAGGAACGAAATGAGGGATGAGGACCGGAGGGATTGGGGAAGATGAGGGTTGATGGGTGTGAGGGAAATGCATTCAGCTCAGTTAAGTTGGGCTGCCACACTTTGCTGTATATTTAGCCTTCATAAACAGAGAGAGCTATTTTTAATGTACCAAAATAAAAGCCATCCCTCGCTCAACTCACTGCTCTTTCACTCATCTTGTTCCGTTTAGAATCTGTGGTCACTGCTCATTTCTGCTTTCCACATATGAAACAAGGATGAAATTTAAGCCTGTTTTGTACAGTGTCATGATGTTTATTGCGAGGAGAGGAGAGCCAAACACATAATCATCAACTTTCTCATTGCTGCATCACACTTGTGTTCATCACCATCAAACCCGAACGGTGATCATTTTGCAGCCTTTAAAACTTAGCACTCTTCCTTGTTCTCCACCCACCTTTTTGCTCGCATCTGCACTCGTCCTGCTTTTCTCACTCCCTTTCTTCTTCCCAACGTTTCTTTTCTCCGAACTCCTACACTTTTTTTTTTGCCTCTTCTCCTTTGGCTCAGTCATTCCCTCCTCCATAAAGTAGTTGTAAGCACTTTCAACAAGTCTTCAACATGAGGTATGAACCAACACTGCCCCCTAAAGGCTGAAGGAACTTTGGAAAACCAATGAGGACGTTCAGGAAGCAGGAAAAAAATTTAATCCAAACTCCTTTAACATTATATATTTCAAAATTTAAAATGGATTGAGTTCAAAATGGTTCAACTAATCACAAAATAAGCTAGACAAAACTTTGTCTTCTGAATTCATGAGTCTTTTAAAAATGCATCACCCTTCTAAAAGTAAAGAGAATATAACTTTGGAAATGCCTCCAGCACATCCAGTATCAGCAATGAGCTACAAAAACACTTGTTAGATAGTGCAGTTCAGAAAAGGCTGTGATATGAAAAGGATTTGTCTCTCAAAGGTATATGCTTATGTCCTGTAATGGAAATAGAAAAGCAATCTGAAAATCTTAAATTCCTCATTCATTTTTTTCCAAGGATGAGGAGCCACGATTAAAGTCTTGCCCATCAACTTAAAGTTTAGTCGCCTTATTTCGTCATAAAATTTGCACAGTTGAATTAACTCTGATGGTTGGGACTTACATAACCACTGGCACAGCATTTACTATTTACACGCCGAGTTTAATTAACTGGGACACTTTTGCCACGTACCAGTCACTTTGTAGAAGCACTTCATTTTGGGAGGAAAACTGCTCACATTTATCCACACTGGAACAACTGACAAGAGAGGAAACATTTGTGTCGCAAATAAAACTGCATTAACTTTGAATATCAGACTCTGCTAACTGGTGCCCTAACTTACAGTGTGCAGGAATCTAATCTTTACTTATGTTGTCAGATATGAATAAAAAAATTTTTCGAGTGCCAGACAGATTTTTCATTGAATCTCTGATGTGGCGAGATTTTTTTTTTCTTTTTTTGGAAAATAGTGTTTTGCAATGCTGCAGCACAATCACAAACATCAGCATTTCCATTACTACTGCGTGAGAGCTACCATTCGCCCATCCGTGTGAGGCATTGCTGCATGAACCTCAGCCACCTGTGAGTCATTGACATTTAGTATTCAGGGTGGATTCTGAGCTGCATGCAGAGTTAGCACACTCCTTCCCACCGCACAGTATCCAACAGTATTACAGCAGTGTCAGCCATGGGACTGTAGTGCAAGCAGAGTGAAACACAACTCAACTACAATGAGTAAGAATTAACTCAACAACATGGCTTTTTGTCTTTTCGTTTCGTTACATATTGAAGAATAGAAATTAAAGATGAATTGACAATATATCCAACTTAACTATGAGACAAAATACTCACAAAACCCCTTGTTTTATGCAGGGGAGCCATTAATGGGTGGGGGCTCAGAAGGCCCAGAGTGATAGAGGACATGTCTCTATGTCAGACGCGCTGCTGATTTTTTTTTTTTTTTTTTTTTTAAGGGCCCCCACCTCTTTAGCATCCCTGGATTCAAGTAGTGGCCTTGCTTCTCTACAATTTTCACTGACAGTGCTGCTGTAATTATCAAGGCCATACTGACATTATGCTTTAGTTTAGGTGAAGAAAAAGGTGTACAGCAACAAGAGGCTTTCAAAAAAGCACAGTGAATTATTACAAGGTAAAGTTTGATCTTGTTTCAAAAACAGAGGCTGATCTTTGTTGTACTTCACTGTACTGGCATAAGCTTCCACAGAATGTTTATTTGCCTATTGTAATCCTAATAACTGTGACTGATGGTGTGAGAAGAAATGAGAATGTCAAGTGACTCATGATCATAAAGATGCAATGCTAGTGCATCATGTAACAGTGAGTAAGACTACCAATTAGTCAGTCCAAATGAATCTTTCTACTGGCATTGGGTATTAAGTATCCCAGATCAAGTCCCGTGAATTACTAATTTATATTTCTACTTGTGCTTGCTTGTAAATCACGAGAACATTTGAATTTTACAATTCAATGGGTTTGGCAGGGTTTTGTTTTCTGGGGAGACAGTTCATGCAAGCAGGCACTCACATCCCTGATTGGACTTGCAAATTTAAAGGCTGGAAGATATTAGTCTCTGTTATGTGTAAAACAACTGTGAACTAGTTGTTGGTCATGGAAAACAATAAAATACACACTATGATTGCTGGATGAATAAGTACATGTTTGACATCAGTCCATCACAGACACTCACATATTAGTGTGCAGAGACTCGTACATATTCAGGATGATGGTGAATTGATGATGCTAAGTTACCCGTGAACATATAGATGAGCCGAGCTATGTTCTCCTTGCTGTGAGGCAACAGTGATACTGGCTTCATCACGCCAAATAACAAGCTTCAGTTACTTTCAGTTCCCTTTCACTACTGGTCCTGGGTACAGCTAGTACTCATTCCATTGGTACAAGTGCCTGACTGAAACATGTACTGATCATTCAGTTTTAATTAATCAATTAATTGCTTGTTTTAAAATTTGTTATTTTTTTTGTTGAATATTACAGTCTTATTTCAGCTGGAATCTACAGATGTTTGTGATTTTATGTTAGCCACTTGATTATTACAAATGTTGAATAAATCTGGATCTTTGATTTTTGGATCAACTTTATCAAAGCTATTTTTTTTTAAGAATTGTGTTAGGTTATTTACAGTATGATATAGCTGAGTCACTTGCCTGTGCTTTTGTGAGCAGACAGGGTGTCCCTGTTCTCAGGGTGGTGTTGTGGTATGTCTCCGCACAATGAGCATGTACCACCATGTATCCAAATTGTAAGAGTATCTGGTACATTCAGTACAGCAACTGAAGAACAAAACAAAACAAATCCTTTCAAGGTCAGCAGCAATTTGGCTTCATGTGTTGAGAAGATTATCTTTTCACCACTTGTAAAAGAGGACCAAGAACTGAAGGAAAATCAATGGAAAAGTCAATGTTTTTTTGTTTTTGTTTTTTTAAACGAAAGGCTGTTTGAAATCATTTCTTTTGATCTCATCTCAAAATCGTCTTTTCTGTCATAACTGAGCCCAACTACTACTACTGGTAGTTCTTTCCTTGTGAATCACTGTACACTTCCGATAGTGTTACAGTGTTTGGCTGTTAAACACTGATAGTAACCCTAATTACCGTCTCCCTCTAGACAACATGGACCTGTGTGCTGTGTCAGCTGTTCTCTTTGTAGATCTGTGTGACCCCTTGAGGATTAGGAAGTGACCCCAGCCTCAACAGTGTCACTGGATCACTGCCTAATGAGACACATGCGCGCACACACACACGTACAGTACACTCACACAGAAAATATGAGAAGGGGAGCAATGAATATCATGCCAGCTCTACTGTGGACCCAACTATCCAATTACTGTCCATGTGGTGAAGCTCTGTGTTGTAAACGATACAGCTCTGGTCAGGGCTGAGAATCTCTGTGACGTTGACAAATGATCTATCATTTTTGCAGAATGTATGAATTCAAAAATGAGTCAGCTAAGTTTAGTCTATGGCCTCTAAGAGTAGCTATAATAAGACCATGAACTAATGTTCAAGGTCAAATGCTATTAACGTTTATGTTATGAAACAAGAAAGCCATGCTAACAGCAAAAGTGCTTACGCGCTCACAATGGCCATGGTAACGTGCAGATGTTTAGCAAGCACAATGTTTAGTATGTTCAGCATCTTACTTTAGCTTGTCAACATGAATGTCTGTACGACATTTCATGGAAATCCATCCAGTCGTTTAGATATTTGTTCTGAACCAACCGACCGACGGAGAGACCATCATTTGCAAACTTGTTATGTCCCACCTTAAATTAATGAAACAGCTATGAGTAAGTAGTATAAGTCAATGGCAGGTCAGCATCCACACAAGTTGCATTTTAAAACCTCAATCTGAAGTCTCATCTGAAACATTTGTAAAAGTGAGCCAGACAGTCATGACCTCTGGCAGCTAAAAAGTAACTAACCGCGTACATCACGGCACAAGGCCAGGTCTGTGGTCCTTGATTCAGAGCCAACACGACAGAACCAATGAAACAGTCATCTAAAGGACGGGGGGTGAGTCGTGAAGAGGGAGTCTGCTGGGTATACATTCAACTCTTTTTGTATCACCGAAAAGACATTTCCGTTTCATTTGATAGCAATGGTTCGTGTCAGAGATGATAAACAGAAGGAAGAAGGGCACAGCAAAGTTCATCAGCTTCAGATTTGATTAAACTTTCCCCAATGGAAGACTCAGGCTGTTGAAGCGGGGACAATGGATAAGAACAAATAGAAAATATAAAAATAAGACAATTACGGACAAAGATTAAAAGAATAATATATAAAAGAGCATTTCATGGGTTGAGTTGAATTTAACTCCACAAGGGACGATTCTCCTTGCAAACAGGCGTATAAAAAACAATGAAGCACATTATATGTGAATAGAGACTTAGATCCAGAGCTCATATGCCAACTCATTTCTTTATGTGAGACAGCAGACTCAATGTAGTATAAACACGAGCTTCTGTTCAGGTGTTCTGTCCGAACACAATAGTACAAATGCTGAATATGGTACAAAATAAGTGGCCCAGCTCCCCCTTGAAAGCTACAAACAAAAGAAAAAAAGGTGCTTAAAAAACTGTGTCAGAAACAGGACTAGCACCCATTAATTCAAAATACAGTATACAGAGTAAAGAGAAAAGGCTATGCTCTCTTCTACTGGGAAGAAACACCAATCTCCATAAAGGATATAAGGTTAGCTCTTCTTTATAGCTACTATATGGCTTATAACTTCCTTCTTCAAAATGACACTGTAATTGAGTATTATCAGAAGTCGGTACAGGCGGAAAATGTGCATGTGCAAATGTGTATGAACCACTCGCATTATTAAAATACACGATTGCAGCCAGTATGTTCTTATCCTCATTTGTCTCTTGAATGCTGCCCTTTTATTTTCCTCAAGGATCAGAGTACAGGAAGGTTTTTTCACCCTTTTAACAATGAAAGGCTGCTATGGTCATATTCCTATTTGCAGAAGAAACCTGGGGGAGTAGCTGCCTGTAAAGGAATTGTTACACTAATTCACACACTCACACCTGGGAGCTGCCCAGTGTTATCACAGCATTATGCTGAAGCTCCTCTGGAGAACAGAGGAAACCAACTGCACCGTCACAGTGAAACTGGTTCACCAGTTAAAAGGACATTTGGTGCTCTGTGTAAGCAACATGTTTAGGTTCATTATGAGGCTGCAACTACTAACTTATCATCCCTTAATCTACCGATTATTTTCTCAATCAATTACTTGTTTCGGTCTATAAAAGTCAGAAAATAGTGAAAAATTTCCATTAGTGTCCTGAAGCCCAAATTTAAAAATTTTAAGTTGCTTGTTAAGTGTAACAAACCAAAAATGATATTGTATGTGTGTCATGTGTTATAATAGACTTCAGAGAGAACAAGCTAATATTCAAATTTGAGGATCTGAGCAGGTGATTTTTGGCATTGGTTTAGATGACTTGTTATTATTAATTGATACTAAAAATTGATTAATTTCCTGTCTATCCATTAACTGACAAAGCATTTCAGTTCTATACAATACGGACTAATACTAATACAGACTGCTTATTGTCATAGTAAAAAAAAAACATTTTCCAAGGTTTACAACCTGTATCCGTTTCCATTGAGCATGAGTTTGTCTTTGCAATTCAGCATCAACCACATAGAGTCTTACTTGGCAACACAGAAACTGGAGTGCCTGCAAAACAGACCTCAGTTCTCAGTCTCTGAAGCCACTGAGCAACTTATATGATGCCGCTATGTACCCGTCACAGGACTGCAGTCCCATAATTCTACCAAAACCCACCACAACGACATTATCTATGAGATTTATGAACATGGTCAATGATGCTCCGGTGCAGTTATGAGCCTTAATAAATATACTAGGCTCTGTTGAACCTGAGCCTTCCGTGTCCAGCAGCTGCTGTTATAGCCCCGTTTTTGTTGTTCTAAAGGGCATACAGGAGTCACAAAAGCCCAATTTCTTTTACTTTCACCCTTTGAACTTTAAATGATTTTATTATGGAACTCCTCTGGAGAGTGTCCTTGTTTTCATATTCATGCTTTTTCCTTTAAATCCAATGACAATCTGCTGGAAGGGCATCTTTGAGGTATTACTTGTTTAGGATAAATCAAATCTGGAAAAAAAAAAAAAAAAGCTAAAATAACTTTAAGGCTATCAACTTGATGGAGATGGGGACTGTGAAAAGAGCCACTGGCGATGCTTGCCTGGGTTCTTGACACTTTAGAGATTCAGCCACTATGACATGCTTGTGTATTCCCAAACAGTGAAAGACTGACCAATAACTGGGGATGCATAAAGGAGGAATGAATGGTTTTCAACCAATATACAGCGCAAAAGTAACCACCAATTGAGTGATATGCAGCGGTGGATCTGGATTAATTGGATTTCAATCCCCAGTATATATTATAAAGAAAACCTTTTCAGTAAAATATAATGTAAAAAACAGTAATCTAAATAACAAAAGCTCACTTAATTCTGTGCAACTGTGTTTTGACAGGAAATCTTCATTTTCAAAAAAAAAAAAAAAATCAGAGCTCAGTTAGAAAAATGACACCCACATGAAGCATCCACTTGAGTGCAAGTTGGGACTATCAAAACAAAATGGTTCCAATATGCTGCAGACCATGAGTTCAGAAGGAATTGTAGAGGCAAGAGGAGGTTCGAAAGGCTAATGACTCCTCACTACAGACAGAGCACAGAAATGGAGAGACAGAAAGAGGCACACAGAAAGACAGACACAGAGTGGGAACTACTACTTTGAATGAGATGAAAAGGTCCGTTAATTGCCTTTCCAGTAGTCATGCTGTGGGAGAGGTTGAAGAGGAGAACAAGAGCAATAGCAGATCTCTGGGGAGAAGATGCCACAAGAAGAAAAATGACGGTAATGATGGAGGGAGTTACAAGTAGGAAGAGGCTATAACCAACATGGAGACAATATAGAGCAAAGTGTAAGGGGTTAGTAGTCCCGGTTCCAGAAGTAGGCTCCCATTCATTTTCCACATAGACAATGACGTACAGAGGTGACAGGCAGTTGGAGCATATCGAAGGCTTGGATGGATATGAAACTCTCCCAACTCAGTCATCAGTAATCAATCATTTTCTCACACCTTAGACAGCAAGCTGGAGCTTTAGATTGAAACATTAAAAAAAGCTGATAATGTATTCAGAAGTTGAAAACGATTGTCTTTTGGATTAGGGCTCTATTTGAACAAGTTTAGCGACTAAAGTTCTGTGTTTGGTTTCACTTTGCAACAACAAAGTCCTCTGAGTTTTTGCTACGACTTTGAGCCTCGACACTGGCTGACTTCTTCTCCATAGCAACGGTTGCTGAGGCTTGTGGTAACCATGGTATTTATTTAGCACTTTATGCAAAACCAAACTGACAGGAAAATTGTGATTTATCAAAAGCTAAGATGAAATAGTTATAAATGATTGCTGAAACATAACCCAGTGGGATTGTTTAATTACCCAGCAGACTCCTGCATTTCTCCTTTGAGGTTTTGATCTAAGAAAAAAAAAAAAGAAAAGAAAAAAAAAAAAAAAAAAGAAAGCTCCAAATGCCAATTTACTCAACATCTAGGGCTTACTGAAAACTTTGTCTTTCCATCGGACTAACATCAACATGCAGTAGAGATGGGGGCGTCGTGTGGTGTAGTGGTCTAAGCAGGCGCCCCATGTGTAGAGGCTACAGCCCTCACTGCAGTTGGCCCCGGTTCGAGTCCCGCATCGGACGGCCTTTACTGCATGTCATTCCCCCTCTCTCTCTGCCTCCCCATTTCCTGTCTCTCTCCACTATCTTGTCCAATAAAGGCACAAAAGCCCAAAAAAATATACTTTAAAAAACATGCAGTAGAGATGCAAGGGCTCTAGCCCATTATGAACTATGTGACATGCATATGGAATATGGAAAAATGAAGAGGATGAGAATTTAGCTTGTCAACATTTTTGTGACAGCTGTGATTTTCTTCCCATATTCAATCTCAAATAAAATCTCATCACAGGGGTCTTTGCGCCAAACAGGTCATTTCTTAACAGTAGATAAAAAACGTGAGAGATGCGTTTAGTCAACTGGTGCTTAACTGTATTTGCCTGCTATCCATCTATTTTAGATTAAAGAGAGCATTTGAAAATGAAGTGGATAAAAGATGATACCTTTTAGGAGAAAAGTAAGTCGGATAAACAGATAAACGGATAAAGCAGCTTGAAAAAATTAGCTCCGACAGATGACTCGAGCACAAAAAAAAAAAAAAAACAACCATTAAATGTTTTGTGTTGCTTCTTTTACAAAGTAGTTGATTCTCCTTTTGATCAGCCTCTCTGTTCTGGTAGTTTTGAGAAAGGAAATCAACATTCAGTGACAATGCAAGGAGTAGTGTGTATTTTATGTAGCAAAGCCAAGTGTAATGTAGAGGCTGGGGTGCAGGAGACCCGTTACAAATCTGCAATGAACCTCTGCCTTTCAACTTCAATTTCCTTTCGTGTTGTAGTTACCTAATCATAACCATCCTCAACTATTTGCCAAGCACGATCTTTCCCTAATCTTAACCATACCATAGTTGCCGTGTCCAGATATTGCAGAAAGCAACTGGACGTGAGATAAAGGTATCTGAATGTAATCCAGGGTTTTGCAGACACATCCATTGTATGTTCTTGTGTGGAAAAAGGTCCGATCTGCCCCAAGACGATGTGAATCAAATACAAACAGATACTGAAAATGACAGCATCTGTTTCATCTCCCAGTTCTTCCTTTTGGCTAAAGCCATTAACCAACCAATCAATACAAATCTGGGAGGCAATGTATACAATAAAGTGCAACACATACAGAGCAATGCATCACTTGACACATATCAACTGAACCCCATAGCACTCAGACACATCATACAGGAGAAGTAGTCAAAGTACAGTAGCTGTGATGTGTCAATCCAGGGAGGAAACGTGATAAATCTGCTGCTTTTCTGGAGAGCTTATGGAAAGCTGATGCACATTGGTGTCGTGGCATATCCTATTGGACTGACATGCAGTAAGACACAGCTGGTAAACTTTGACAATATCCCTTACTCCAATTGTCAAGACTTCCACAACCGTTTTATTTTCTGTTGACCTCAAAATCCCAAAATATGTCATGTAGAAGACAGTTAATAGCTAATAGACAAATGATGCCTCTATCATGGTTTTGGGGTATAAATTATTCCCACTAAGTGTGAGCTGCAGGGAAGCACTGTTGTTTCAAACAAAGCAATCCAAAGTCTCTTTAATGGAACTGCTCATTATTAAACAAAAGCCTAAATGGAACATGCATTAGGGGAAATGAAGACACAGAGGCATTCACGGTGTCAACGAATCACAGAGAAGAGTAGCTGAGAGTTATTATGTGTCACTCTTCACATTTTGTGCCAAAATCTTTGACCAAAACTGTCTGTGAAATATATCAGCTGAATAAAAACAGAAGTACTTTTTTTTTTTTTTTTATAAAAAGAAAAGTGAATCTTGCTCAACGGCCAACATTGTGATTCTCTTGCTGCTTCACCAGTGTTATCGAGTGGAGTGCACACAGAGAGACAGAGAGTGAGACACTTGGCCACTGATTCTCAGGCCTGGAGGCCATTCACAGCTTTTGAAAAGTTTACATTTTTTCAGAATAAAAGTACTTTAAACTTTTACACTGAAACTAGTTGAAAGCTGTCGCTCAAGCAATTTCATCCATGGTTGCCGATTCAAAAAAAAAAAAAAAAAAACTTCAGTGAGGCTCTCTGAAAGTAGGCCGACTTTAATTGAATCACAGAAACAGGGAAAAGGTTTTTAATTTGTTCATCTTGAGGCAAAGCATGAACAGTGCAAATTCTTTAATTAACAATTACTGCTACGGTTGTGGTGAAGGGTGCCTACATGACTCACGTTACAATTTTGATTTACCTCAACGGTAACCCTAGAGGTAGCACTGAACATCCTACTTTGCTTTTCTCTGTCTCTTCTGAAAATAGCACCCAGCCTGAGATAATTTATTTTTGACTAGGTCTATGTGAGAGCCAGATGTAATGAGAAGGAGCTATAGTGACATATAACATCGTTGCCATGGCACTCTAGATAAGGAACCGGCAGGAAATTATGTATTTTCCGTTTTCAGCTTTAAAGTTTACTTTTAAATCCAGATTTTATGCAACAGCACGACTTAAACTGACTTTCGTAACTCTCTACTCAGGCCTCTAGAAGTCCTAGACATTTCATTTCAACTGCACACGGATGCATTTTCAGCTTCGCAGGAGGTCAGACAATTTCATGTCACAGTTTGTGACGAGTCGGTGGGACGAACAGAATTTGCAAAAGGTTAAATTTTAAGTCACCACCAGCCACCGAGGAGATGCAATGAACGTAATAA
This sequence comes from Seriola aureovittata, assembly GCF_021018895.1. Classification (NCBI taxonomy): domain Eukaryota; kingdom Metazoa; phylum Chordata; class Actinopteri; order Carangiformes; family Carangidae; genus Seriola; species Seriola aureovittata. Next base: position 10,535,268 of record NC_079378.1, on the reverse strand, counting down.
CTGCTGGTACTCATTTAATACTGGAAAATACATCGAAGCCTTGTGATTCTGAACAAATTAATGCACATCTCACCTGACCAGAATTAAGCGTAAACCCAGAACATTTATAGAACAGGGTTATGATATCATAATCAGCATTCAAATGAATGTTTTTATCTTCCAACCGTGATGAGCAAGTGGCCTAATATAGAAACAGCTGAATGTCATGGTGGTAAAGGTTAAGTTTTATTATCCGTGTGTGTGCATAGGTGTATGTATATGTAGCGTACTCTTATATATGTGGACTTATGTAAATGCTAATGCAACAGTAAACATAAAAAGGCCACGGTATATTCATATAAAGTGCCCTTTAGCCTCATATTAACAAATCTGACCCACACACACAGATATTTGTGTAACAGTTAATCTCAGCACCTTTTAATGAATGGCCATGAACTTTATTTTAGGGCTTTGACTTTACCCCCTGTACACAGTGAACCATGTCCTTCTCCACAGCCTTACTCTGCGTTTGCATATATAGTGGGGTCCAAAAGTCTGAGACCACTTACTTTTGGACCCCACTGTAGGTGATATGACAAGTCACCTAAGGCAATGAGAGATGGGGGCAACATTAATGAGTTAAAAAAAAAAAAAAAAAAAAAAAAAAGAGCCTCTGCACTGTTACTGGTAATGTTTCCCATCTGTATTCCCCTGCACATTATCACCCTCAGTTCATCTCTCTCACACGTAGTTATTCCCCAGGCAGCAGAAGATCAAATCCTGCTGCGGCAGTGATGGATTACATAGGAAATGCTTACAAATTTTTCTCAGTAACGACAAAAAGAGATCTGGACTGTGATATGAATTATAAACTCATAACAAGGTAAGCGTGACACTGCATCCAGTTCCTAAAAATAATGGTACTGTCCTTAGAATACCTGAAATATTTGTTTTCTGCCATTTCAGCAAGTGGAGATCTGGCTTCATGGCACTTCTCGTCCTGCCATCCAGGCAGGACAAGAAGCAGAAATTCTGAGCATTACACAGCCAAACCAAACTGTACTGAGGGGAGCTGAGCCTAAGCTGGAAGCACAAGTACAACACTTTTAAACAAATTAAGTACCAAGCATTGCTGATTCAGCCAAATTTCAAAACTCAAGGTTTGCCAACAAAGCTGCTGAAAAACACTTTGATGCAGGATTTTCACTCTACCCTTGTAAAACTCTGACGGGAGGAGTAACTAAGGCTAAATCTGGTGGAAAAAAACATTTTTCTGAAAGGATAGAGCATAGAAATCTTTAAAAGAGTAGGATTTCACCAAAATTAAATAAGGTAGCTAGTGACAAGACGTTTAAATGTCAAGACCGATCCCCAAGGTGCCCTTTAGCAGCCGACTTCACCCTCCAGCTGATGGAGTACAGTTCCTCCGTGAAAACTAGTAAATGGCTGCAATGAATGAATCCATGTGTATAACCTTCCTATTCCCAACATGCATAACCCAGTTCATTTCTCTAAATAAACTAGAGCTCTGTTACTTCCTGGCTGAATAATAATACTTCTCAGAGTCTTGGCTGAATGGAGTTCATTTGTCAGTATGTTCATTATAAGTCAATTAATTTGTTTGTCATAGAAACTGCTACAAATACACTGTGGGCTTATAGCTATGGAGGCACTGCAGATAGTTGCAACGTACAGTAGTTCACAGTTGAGCTCTGTGAATCGCCTCTACGTCACCAGTTCTTCTAGAACCAACTATTTCACAAAGGCGTGCAGATTAATATCACTGTCCCACTTTCTGGTGTAACCAGACCTTAATACTGTTCAAGCAAATTAGTCAATTGTATCATAAAACGTGGTGTTTCTAATGAGAATCCTTGCAATGGCAGCTAAAGAGAGGAAAGCTCTATATTTTATGAATGCCAGAGCAGCATTGTAGCAAGTCGAGCTTTGTGTGTAAATGTGAGCACTGCCAAGGAATAACAAGCTTTATACTGCACTGTATATATAGTCTTATACACATAATGCAGGAGCTTTATAAAGTCACTGGTACGTCACTTTCAAAACATCCACAAAGTTTTGGATGGCACACAAGACACATTCCATATTTAAACGGCAACCCCTATTGACACATAATTTATCTTAATTAGTGATGCACCTTTCTAAAGAGTGTGGCAGACATTACCCTGAAGCCATGAATTGAGTTCTCTGCCTCTCACAGTCAACAGTGTGTTTGTAATCCTGTTTGCGGCACACATATACACTGTCAAAGTCACTGCCAGGCAAAGCTAAGAAGACAGCGAACCAAGAGTTGCGCATACACGCAGCTGCTAATGCATGCTGCGTAGTAAGCAGTGCACTCCAAGCTAAAATTCCCTCCACTATACACTGGTAAAAAGTTGGCAAGAGCATTGTGTTAAAAATAAATAAATATATAAATAAAAAAGAGCACAGAGGGGATGCATGGACGAAAGGATCGAGGGGGGCGAAGGAGAAAGAGGGAGGAGGAGGGGGTAGAGGTGTGGGTAACTCAACAAATTGGATATCAAATTAGATTATGAGCTTGGACATGTCTTTTTGTGCACTCAGGCCTGCTCGCTTTGTCTTCCTTCATCTGTTTCTCCCCCTGTCACACCCGACTAAGAGACAATAATGTGAGCGGATAGTGTGCATTTGGCTTTATCCTCGGTCACCTTCCATTTTGCACACAAATAGAAATATACACAACAAAATACGCATCTATGCACTCACAAAGAAGAGCGCACACTGCTGGCAATATGTCAGCTCCACTAAGGAAAGAGGACAGGAGATTGACTTGCAACATCATCTGTTACCCCCATTCTGTTATCTCTCACTTTCCATTTTTCAGCACTCAGTAGTTTAAGTGTTCGGGTTGCAGTGAGTTTGACCTAACAAAGAAAAAAAAAAAAGAAAAAAAGAAAAAAAAAATCAACAAAGAAAATATATACTGCCACACCAGAATATACAAATAAACTTCAAAAAAATACTGTGAACTGCTGCAAGTACTTTATTGAAGAAAACTGAGCTTCAAACATAGCATCCTTCCTTCATACTGTCATTCATGCTCTCTTATCGGAGTGGATTGCTGTTGTTCTTCACAGTGGCAGAGTTCAGTGGTACGTTGCAGGTTTCATAAGCACATCTGAAAACGCCACATGATCTCTTCGCTCAGTGCAAAGAAAAACATTTGCATGTGTGTGTTTGTGTGCAGCTAGCAGCCTCCCTGTCAGGTCTGGATCAACTTGCCTAGATTGTACTGAACACGCCGCAGTGAAAATTGCTCCAGAACAGACACACACATACATACAATGTCAAACAAAACTTTGAGTGTTACAGTGGCACCCCAGAGTGACAGAAGGCAGAGACAGCTGCATTGAAAGCTGAGAAATATGTAGAATATAGTGAAATCAAATGGGCTGAACAGCTAAGGTCGATAGCTATGCATCTGTATTCTCAGAAGGAGCCATCTCACAAGGCTCTATAGAAGGGTTTATCAACCTTTACTAGACCATGACCCCGGCATTAGTACCCATAATTATCCCAATTGCAGCAATTAGCCGTGATATTGAGTGTGGCATTAATTCATATTACATTTTAATGAGAATTATAGAAGCTCTGTATTGTACAAAAATGCCTGTGCATTTCCAAATGATCTTTTATTGTAAAGGCTTCTAGCTAATATAAATAACTATTAGAAACTCAGTCCTAACTGTTTAACAAGCAAACACATGTCCTTGCATTCCATACAAGAAGCCGACATTAGAATGGGGCAAAAACTGGGGTGATGGCTGACAATACACAGGCACACAATAATAGTGGAAGACCACTTTCTGCCTTTCTCAACACCACCTCTGAAAAAAACCCAATAGAATTACAGCATTGAATATTGGGCAGAGATGTTTTTGCAGAACATTATGATGTCACTGTGAAGTTGACCTTTCACCATTTGGATATAAAATGTCATCAATTCATTTTATCCTTATAGACATTTGAGTTAAACTGTGTCATAAGTAGCGTATGAAGTTGAGTTATGGACAAAAACGTGTTTTGTGAGGTCACAGTGACCTTGACCGTTAACCACCAAATTATTATTAGTTCATCCTCGAGTCCAAATGAATATTTGTGCCAAATTTGAAGAAGTTCCCTCAATGTGTTACTGACATATTGGGTTTATGAGAATGGGATGGACGGACAACCAGAAAACATAATGCCTCCAGCCCTGACTGTCACTGGCACGAAGGCATAAAAAGACAATTCCTTGGTGTAAAATCTCTAAACGGTGAACTGAACACACACATGCTAGGCAGTCTGCACAGCTCTTCTACACAATCCCAAAGGCCCTCTCAGGATTCAAGCATCGAAAGGCCTCATGCCTTTTGCACAGTTGAATGTGCCACCGAAAGTGTCTATAAATTCTATTTAATACCTTGAGGTAAGGAAGAAGGCAGAAACACCAAAGGAAGTTGATGTTTGAGCTGGTCACAACAGGGATACTGATCTCCAAACAGCCCCAGATTTTGTCAAACAAAGGAAAACTGGCTTTGCTGCCATAGCCACACTCATAGGTAACTCTCCAGCAGATTACTGGAGCAACAAGGAGAACAAAGCTGAATACTGATGGTCTCAGCAGTGGATTTTCATCATAGTGACGAAGTCCTACAGAGGAGGGGGATTATGGAAACATATACTGACTTGGTGGTGTGGGGTGTTGACTACAGTTTTACCAAGCTGCATTAAATCAGGTCCTTTCTCTAGGGAGGCGAGTAGCAGTGGTAGATATATGGCAGAGGCATAGGCATCACTGCACTCCACCTCACTGTGGTAACAGTACAACACTACTCCAAATAATGCTGCCACTTTGCCAATGACAAAGCCTGGCACTTAAACTACAGTTGGTCTTTAGTCCCAGTGACGCCAGCGATGGCACGAAGGCAAGTCAGATAGCAGGGGTGACTTTAAAGCATTTTTGCTATGGCAAACACTTCCACACAGTAGCAAGATTGATATAAATGAGGTGCATCTTGCATTTTCATTCAAAATCCTTGACAAGAAGGTTGCAAGTTACCTGAGGCAGAAACATTTTCACAGCAGTATTTAAAAGCCAAGCACTTTGGCTCCCACAAAAGGTTTCACTTCTCAGCCAGGCAGACCTGTTTACTCAACAGAAACATTGTTTAATCCAGGAAAATTACAAATACATCTGTCGTATCTGTCACGTAAAAACAGATAAGGGAATCTAAGAGAAGATGTTAAGTAGTAATGTACAATACACAAGGGTGTAACTGCAGAAATCACCCGGCAGGTGAGCATGCACTGTGGGAAGTAAGATCTGTGTTGTGAACTGTGCTGTTCAATCAATTCACCATTTAATTTTTACACCACAGAGGAATTTGATCTACCTTTGTGAGTCCAGACAAATCAAAATGTTTTGTTGAAATTCACTCATACCGACTTACTCCGCTGAACAAGTATTGAATCTGGCGATTTAGAAAAAGCAAAACCATCTCATGCTGCCATCTTCCTGTGATGCACCCTGTACCCCGATCTCCACAACAAACACTGGCTACCTTGCCTGTTCTTTTCCATGTAGCTGCCAAGACAATCACAGAGCATGCAGTGACTAAGAGGAAGAAAATGCTTTCTATGCCAAATAAGACACTGGCGGATGAAAGTAGCCTCACAGGTAGAAATGAAACCCCCAATGACAAAAATACAGACACAACACAATTGTTCTCTTGATGACACCCTCTTCCTCAGTCCCATTCACACATAGACAAACGTGCAAGCACACAGTGATTGAGCTAGAGAGACACAGAAGGGATTTGCCCAAATGAGCTGCATGTGAAAGATGAGTGCTGAGTGTAATCCCCGCAGAAGGTAAATAGACTGGGGAGGTTTTATATAGAAGCCGGGGAGCAGAGCTGAGAGTGTCACCTCCTGCTGTGGCTTTGAAGACCGGGGTTGGAGAGCACAGAGCCAGATAGGACAGAGAGAGCAGGGAGCAAGCATCTGTTTTTCTGGTTTGGTCTGTTGGGCTGTTTTATCTGTCTGCCTGCCTGCCTTGCTTCTCAGTCTGTACATTTCTTTCCCTTTTCTGTCTTGTCCTATTTTCCTCAGTGTGTTTGTCTGTATTGTTCTGCGTCTGACTTTTTCTCTATGAAGATAAGATGAATCTTTAATGATTCTCTGTGGAAACTTTTCCAGAACCAAAAGTCATAGAATAAAGCAGGGGGAAATATAAACATGAAAACAGAGTACAAGGAATTGGGATTATATAAAGTTATCCGAGCTGTCAAGAGAAAACCTTGTAAATCAAAAATGTTTTTCCAAAACTTGTCATCAACCAAGAAACGCAACCACTTTCCAGGATGACAGCGGTTCATTTATGATACTATGCAACGAAAATTTTAAAGGAGCTAATGATGCCAAGACACTGGAGAGGTTTGTCAAAAGCAATAATGATCTTTACATAACATGGCAATTGCCAAAACTGAAATTGTTTGGTTCAAATAGCAGCATGTGTGTAACTGTGTGTTGGAGAATAAAAATGGCATAAAAGAGGCTTCTGTATGATACCCGCATTTCTGTTTTCAAATATCATGCAATACGCACAGATTTTTCATGTTTACCAACCCCCCGCCGGAGGATATCAAAGTGACAGAGGTCTAGTACCAAACGTTTAGTACCAAACGTTGGTGAAGCCAGCTTGGTGCAGACGGAGAGCTCATGCGTTACCATTTATAGGACAGAGTTTTTTTTTTCCCCCTCACTGTCAGGTTTTTGGATTGATCACTTCCTCTGAACAGAGATGATTTCCTTTCAGTGTCAGTGACCGAAACTGCCGACAGAATTTAATTTAGGAAAATACGTTTTATATAGCTTCTCAGTAGCAGGTGGGGGGGACGCTCTTCTCTTCTGCACTTCATGATTTAAGCTGATAGGACACCTGTGTGTGTGTAAGTGGCTTGGACCTAGAAATGACAATATTGTTGGTCTTACAAAAATGGCCAAATTTGGTATACAGTTATTTAGAGGTCCGCACATATTGGTGATCCCCTAAAATTCCACCACACATGAAAAATTCCACTTGTCCTGACTAAAACTAATGAGTTAATTCCCATCGGCCTCGGATGTGAGTTGAGACTAATGCTTCAACAGCATACCAACATGCTTAATGGTAGCGTTTCAAATTAACATGTTAAGTGTAAAGCTGCAGTGATTAGTTCATTAATTGATTAAGCAATTGACAGAAAAACCTTTAAGTCATTTTTCCAGCAAAAATGACAAACATTTGAGAGTTAAATCTACATTATAAAAAAAACTAAATATGTTTTAGAATGTTGGTAAGACAAAACAAGACCTTGGACACCTTGGGACGGGCCTTTTTCACTATTATCTGATGTTTTAAGAGACCACACAATTTTGGCAGATTAATTATTAATGAAAATAATCATTAATTGCAGTCCTGGGGTTACCTTGTTTACATACTTACATTTCAGCTTAGACTAATGAATGTTAATCGAAACCTGGCAACGTACAGCTGAGCCTGACAAGTCCAAGATGTCATTAAATGACTATTGTACGAAGATTTAGTGACATGGTCTTTCCTCTGGTGCCATCCTCTGGCCAAACCTTGCATTTTTTCGTTTCTAGTGGGACTGGTCTAAAAAACAGCAAAAGTTGTGTCCAGATTTCATCCAACTGACAGTTGTTGTGTGTTGTGTACGAGTGTGACAGTCTTACAGGTCTGGTACTCTACAGTTGTGGCTATAGTTTGAAAACCCTGTCTTGTGCAACTTTACCAAAAAACCGTATAACAGCAATCTGAGAATATCGTCTCACACACCGTATCTGGATTCAATGGCACTTTGTCACTGCAGCTGCTCCTTGTACATATTAATGTCTCCCCTATGTGTCTATCAGTCAGTCTCTCCCCTCACATCTCTTTATCTGCATTGCAACACTCTCCCTCCCTCCACCTCCTGCACTGTGCGTCTCATCAGCCTCCATATCTACCTCCCCCTGCCCCCTCTCCCTTCATCTCCCACGTTGTCATCCTCCACCCCACCCAACCATCTCTCAATCTGTCAGCAGTGAGATCAAAGTATCAAGACATGGGGTATTTAACCCATCACCCGTCCTGCAGATCAGCACCTTCTAAAGTCCTGCTGGCAGACTGAGAGAGGCTGATATTCATCCAGACACAGAAACACAATTTTCATGTATGACTCAGAAGTGCCATGGACATAAAGAGAGTGACAGATGGTGCACGTTCAGTAAGAGTGCAGCGTTTTTAAACACCAATTCATCTTTGTTATAGTTCTTTATATCTTTCATTATTGCAGCACCTTCACTTTTTCCTGTTTTTTTCTCTCTTACATTATGAAACAGGGTCAGAATCCGTCCGTCTTGTTTCATCAGTCTTTCACTTGTTTCAACATCTGCATTTATTCAACAGAGCAATTAGCCAAGTCAGCAATTTTATTAATATTTTTGTACTTTATTGAAATATATGCATTACCAGCTAATGCATAATGCTAATAATAAATGTTTTAATGGCCTTTTACATTTAATTTTACTCATGCTGCAAGTTGCGTGTGTGCTCACACACACGCAACTTGGATGGCATTATGCAAGCTAGTTAAAAAGCAAAGTTCGGTTGCAAACATTACAGCATACATAATCTGCATATGTATGCGCATACACACTTCAAAATCTTACAAATATGACACATCTCACTATAATTTTCACACAAAAAAAGGCACACACACACACACACACACACACACACACTCGCAAAGAAGAACCCCTAAGCCTGGAAAGGAGAGAGCGAGGAAAAGAGGACAGGTTATTGGTCTTTAAAACGCAGAAAGTGCTGATGCTCGCTATCGATTGATATCTTTCATCTGTCCGATGGGGTGAATGCATGCATAATCACAATTACAGAGGGCTCTGATCTTTAATCTACAGCCGATTCATTTTTGTCGATGCCTTTCGTTTATATTCATTAGCTCTTTGAACTTGAAAAGGTAGATTTCCTTTCTCACTGTTGAGGTCAGATGCTGCTTGCCGTGACATTACTTTTGGACTACAAAGTTTACTTCTCTCTCTCTCACTCACTCTCTGTATAGCTATCCATCAATCCATACCCCCATGCATAAAATCCATCCATATTTCAGGAAAGTTACCTTGTCCTCTGACTGGGGATACACTACTGAACATCTAATCTAAACTTTGTAAAATAGCTGTCTCATCTGTTTTCACAAACTCTCATTGTGGATGCTCCTGCTAGAACATTTCTTCAGTTTCAAAGTGGTTTCATCATAAAATGGGTGCCTTCATAATATCTGAAGAGAGCAAAGGAGAGGCCATAAATTAGCACATTTATTACTCTTTCATCAGAGTTGCTAAAGTAAGCTTGTGTTTTAAAGAGAGGGAGGTAGTAAGACAGAGGATTGAAACATTTCCCAAAGGGTGAGAAATAAGCTAAATGAGAGCCCTCGAGGTCTCACCACTAATTGACCGGAGTGTTTGCAAATTGTGTGTGAAGGTACTTCACACAAAATCATAATTGTCTTGACAGATTTTTTTTTTTTTTTTTTGGAGCTTGAAGTTTCAAGATATGGTGACACAAAAAAGGGACATGTCTGTGATGCTTCGATGTCTGTAATAAAGAACTTTGGGATTTATAGTCATCAATCAAACAAATCCATCAAGTGCCAAGTATTTTGATGCTGTCGAGTTGTGAAGACTTGTAGGGAGCAATGACAACTTCAACAAGCAGGCCTGCCTTTTCTTTCATAGCTTTTCAACTCGACCTAATCTCAGACATGCCGTAATTTTAATTGCCGTGATAAAAACATGGAAGGATAACAAATTGACACCATCAAAACTGCAATCAATGCAATAGGTATGGCAGTTTTTGTGTAAATGGGGGACTATTTTTCTCCTGACCTCTGTAACACTTTCTCCAAGCCATCATGGGTTAATTGCTATGGGCAGCAAATATTGACAGATCCATTTGGCAGTGATGATAGGGCTATTGATTAGATAATATAGGGGTAAATATGAGGCGAGACCCCCCACGGCTATAAGCAATAAATTCTGTGAGCACAACTTCTCACCAACTTGTGACGGCTAAAGGCCGACTGCAATATCTCACCTTAACAAAATCCTACACTACCACAGTGCATTTGGAAAGTGTTCAGAGCCTTTTACTTATTTCACATTCTGTTATGATGCAGAATTATGCTAAAATAAAAAATTAAAGAAATCCCTCATCAATTTACACTCAATACCCCATGACACAATCCTGTCTCTGAGCTCTGCGGGCAGTTCCTTCCACCTAATGGCCTCTGATATGCATTGTCAGCTGTGAGACCTTATATAAACAGGTGTGTGTCTTTCCAAATCATGTCCAATCAGCGGAATTCACCACAGGTGGTAAATTGGTGGTGTTGTAGAAACATCTCAAAGTAAATCGAGAGAAAACGGAGGCACCTGAGCTAAATTTACAATGTCATAGCAATGGGTCTGAATACATGTGATATTTCAGTTTTTCTTTTAATACATTTTCAGAAATTTCTTGAATTCTGTTTGATGAAAGATTTTTTCTTAGCGTAAGGCTGAAGCATATCAAAATCTGTGGAAAATAAATCTAAGGGGTCTGAATACTTTCCCAATGCAGAGCATCTCATGTCTGCCTCTGAGTAAATTGCCCAGTGAGGCAACATGCCTCTTTAGATGACTGAAAATGACTACATACAGCAAAAGACTGATTCATAATATTCTACCTAGATGCCTTCTACCATGCAAAATCCCCCATGTGCATTTTCTTTTAATGCTTTTTTTTTTGCCCATTACCACAGAGAAACAGACATAATGATGGAAACCAACCAATGATAAAAACACATCATCAGTTTGACAGCTGGAAAAATTGTCTATGATGGAGCAGGAGTGGCAAAATCACCTGAGACTTTGAGGATATTCTATTTTCACTGAGCCATGAATCGTGGGGAGATAAAAATCCAAGGATGAAACAGACTGAATAAAGTACAGACATTTCCATCTTTTTAAACTACACCTGTGCACATCTATCCTCTCATCTATTTTACCCCCATTCAACACCAAGTTCTGTCTCAACACTCATGACTCACAGAGCCAGCGAGAAACACGGACAGGAGCTTGTTAGCTTGTTGCAGACAATTTGTTCGTTTCAGGTTTGCAAGTTGTCAAATCCTTCTTTGTTAACAGATGTCAGAACAAACATCACCAATTAGATGACATCAGCAGGGGGCCGGGTGCACATTGTTGTGGCAGGAGAAATTAATTACAACATCTAGCCAAGCTTAACAGTCATGCAGTCCATAATTTCAATCGTCACTGTTCATGTCATCATGGTTCATTCACAAGTCATCCACTGTGAATGAATTGTCAGGATCTGCATTATGCAAATCCTCTTCCTGTGAGTTGACAGTGCCGGTGCTCGGGTGCATCCTGTGATGTTTGATTGTGAATGTAATTATTGTTTTTCAGATTAATTTGTCAGTAGATTAGTCCCGACTTCGACGCAAAAACATTGGCTGAATTTAATCATTTTACAACGTTAACCTTTTGGTCGTTAAAAATCATGACTCTCTCTGGCTGAGCGATACAGAGGGGAAGGGTCAGTGATGTTTGCTCTGCAAAGTTTTAATGAGTCTGAGTTATACATTTGCTAATGTCTGTCTCTTAAAGGGTCAGTTCACCCAAATTGCAAAAAAAAATAAAAAATAAAAAAAAATAAAAAGTTTCCACTTCTACAGGCCGAGGTTTTGCAACATCTAAATATCTACTGCCATACGAATACAGTGGAGGTGATTGTAATTTTATTTGTTCTGCCGAAAGTATCAAATAACATTTTACAATCTCAACAGCTACATGAAGAAGAAACAGTGTCACAGTTGAAGATAGTAATCCAAAGACAATGGTCTGTCGACAGACACGTCAACAGATTTTCCACCAAAGTTTGTACTAGTGAAGAATATGAAAGGTGTTCTCTCACTCGCAGGTCATATTCACATTTCACTTCTCTCCAAAGTTAACTGGGTTCTGGCCTTCTTTTTTGACAGCTCCTTTAAAGCTCTTAATATTACCCTGAAGCCTGGTCCTTTAATCGCAATTCTGGGTGTTCCCAGCCTTACTAAAAAGACAGAAAGACATTCACTCACTTTAAGCCCACAGACACATTATCCTCATATCCGCCCTCTTCCATCTCTGTATTATATCATATTTTGTATTTAGAGAAATTCTAACACTTGTAACTTTTACAAGAGATTAAATCATATGATTGTTTGTGTTGACATGTTTTCCTCCCTGCACTCAGTTTAACAATAGGTCATTATTTTGTCAGTTTTTCATTGAATGTGGGTATAAGAAATATATGGCCGATGCATTTAGGTTGAAGGGGAATGCAGAGTTGCTTCAACAACAAACCTTATTGTCAGATGTTACAAATACAAATTAAAATACAGGAATAATACTTAAAGACATAATGATGTACTTAAACACAAAGTATTTGAACAGACAAGCACCTGAGCAATAAATTCAGCATTGTGTGCATTTACAAAGCTTATTGAATTTTGTTAAATGCTGTTAGTCACTTGTATGCGGCATTCATGGCCAAGTTCCAGGAGACAAAATTTAATCTCGCCAAGACTTCTTTTACATGACCTTGGATTTTGTTAGATATTACCACCAAATAAAAGATGAAGCAGAAGAGAGAGAGACAGAGACACAGACAAAAAGAGACTTAAGTTAGTTCAGAATAAAAGCTCTCCAGGTCCTAGAAAGTCGATGGGGTTGCGTAACTCAATTTCCTCCAAGTTCAGGTACATCATGAAGATAATGGATTTCTTGTCAAGGGAACAGGGGCTTGGTGGTGTGAGAGGCCAGCTGTACACACACAAACACCCAACTCACACTCACAGTATGTAGTACACAGAGTTTATGTAGAGAGAAGGATGACAAAAATGTCAAAAAAAACACAAAAAAAAAAGTTAAGGGGTAGAAATGTTTTTGAAGAAAAGAGTAACCAGGGGAGAGGGATGCCAGAGATAAAACGAAGAGAGGATGGAAGACTGGATATTTTAGCTGTAGGATAAAAAGAGAACCTGAGGGAAATGCAGTAGGCAGAGGAAAAGTTGAAAAGAAGAGTGAAAGACGGTGTAAGAGAAGCAAATTGACAAAAAAAAAAAAAAAGACGACAGACAGGAGGGAAATGCAGTACTGAAAGCAGGAGAAAGAGGAAGAGGAAGTCAAGAAAGGACAAATAATTTGACCGGTGCTTTAAATGACACCCTTAGGGAGAGAGCGAGAGGAGAGAGAGAAACAAGGGAGGGAGAAAATAAAGAAAAAGAGAATTGTATGAAAGCTTTCAAAAGGTTAAATCATTTTGCTTGAGGATCCGGCAACACAGATGCATGCTGATCAAAAGAGAGAGTGAAAAACAAGTGGAGGGGAGACAACGGAAGGACAGAACAAAATAGAAAGACAGAGGGAAGGAAGGAAGGACGGAAAGAGGGAAGCAACGATAGATAGTTTCACTGAAGGATTAAGAAGGACCCTGAGGGCCATCCCAGAGGAAGGGAGGATGATCAGAGAGAAGCACTGACAGTTGGCGGAGATTTAAATTCTCACAAGTTTTACATGAATTACCAAGGTTTTTTTAAGTAGTTCACTTAGAAGTTTGTGCCCCCTGATGAAACATTTCTGAACCACCTGGAGCCTCAACAGACTTTATTTGCTTTGCTGATTTGTCATCAGCAAGTGAATTACAGTAACTCTCCTCCAAAGAGAAACAACAGGAAATGCCCTAAAACCAGAGATGTAAATGCTGAAGTGTTTTGTGTGTGTGCGTTCTTGTATTTTTGTGTGTTTAAAAAAAGTATAGTTATTATAGTCAAGTATTTTTAGTATTTCTTGTATTGTGCTTCGCTACAATTTAAAGTCGCAATCATTACAGAGTAAAAACGCCACAGGATAAAGTCATGATAAAGAGAACACTCTTTTGTTTTGTGTCTCTTTATAGTTGTTTTGTGTCTGTTAGTACTTCTTAGTTAGTGGTTGTTTGACTGACTTTCCAACAAGAAATGTTAATGACTTCATACAGAAGCTGTGGTCCAATGCTCATTCTGTAACCTATCGACAGTCCGGTTTGACCGCCAAATTCTTATCAGTTCTTCCTCATTCCAAGTGAATGTTTGTGTAAAATGTAATGAAATTCCCTCTAGGCGTTCCTGATTTATCGCATTGAGAAGAACGTGATGTCATCGTGACCTTTGACCACAGAAATCGAATCAGTTCATCTTTTCAGTCCAAGTGAACGTTAAAGCTGAAAAAATTCCCTCGAGGCATTACTGAGATATCTAATTCACACAAACAAAATCTGGTTTTGTGAGGTCACAGTAACCCTGACCTTTGACCCCCATCTAGAATTTTGGCATCTCAGCTATTTTTCATGCATGACGCACACAGTTCCCAGCAAAAATAGACACAGAAAAAATCAGTTTCATGTCCCCTGAAAAAAAATATAAATATTATATTTTTTAACCATTCTAGAAAATGCATGTGGAGGCTACATGATCTATATAGTTGTAACAAAAACTCAATGTAGGTTAAAATTATGTGAATAATTTAACAGGTTAAGTGTAGTTTTCTGGAGCACTCTCTCTCTCACCCTTGCGCTGTTTGTGCGTGTGTGTGTGTGTGTGTGTGTGTGTGTGTGTGTGTGTGTGTGTGTCTTGCTTTGAACAAGGGTAAATAAGGTTAAGTAGCCTTTTAATGAAAAAAAACTAAACATTCAATTATTGTTGGCCATTATCTAATGCAAACTCAATGTAGGTAGGCCTACATAGAAGTGGCAGTAGCAGTAACATGTCAGACACGCAAGTGGCGTGAACACACACACACACACACGATCCACAGCAGTACAGCGACACAGCGACACATGCAAAACCGCTAAATATGTACTAATGACCTGAGAGTGTACATTTATTCTTGGCTTAGTAATTGTTTCTTTTATTTATTTTTTTATATATATATATATATATATATATATATATATATATATATATATATATAGCATGGATATAAAAGCAAATGATAGTCATCAGTGATGACTATATGGATGTAATAAAGCTGCTGCATTGGTATTCAGAGGGTGAATCAGAGGATAGAGCTGATGAACAACTGAGGGTATATTTCTCATATATGCCAAAAGTGAGTTTTTGATTAGGGATCTCAAGCCTAGAAAAAGTGTTTACCGTTTAAAGAGTTCATCAGGGTTTAGCTAAACATGTTGTTGCAAGAGTGAGAAGTCAATTATCTCTCACTCTCTCTGTAAACACAAATACAGCATTACTGTTTTCCCAGCCTTGTACTCTTTTCTCACATATTTAACTTCCTGTTCAACAGTGAAAGTGCATTTTCTCTACACTGTCTTTTAATGGTACATGTCCCTGTTGCATATCCATCGTCTCAGTCTACGACCTGAAGAGCATCGTGAACAGCAAACTACAAAATGCTGTACAGTACATCAGCTGTTGCACCATGTGTGTCATCCATATGGGAATAAGGCAGAGAAAGACGGAGCAGAATGAGGGAGAGAGGGGAGGGCTTCCCCGTTGTTCAGCCATGGCAGTTTGATTTAGGAGTTGTTAGATATTGCTCATCCATGTATGACGATAGATGCATTGATTTACCACTTGGCAATGCACATAATTATTTATGCACTTGAAGCACACAGAGACATGTGTAAATACTGTTATGTATTTCAAAAGGCAAGAAAGACGGACAGAAGAGACATATAATGACACATCAAGAGAGCAAGCCAGAAGCAGTGTTTCTCACAGCTTTGGAGTAGAAAAAAAACATTTACTTTCCTCTGTTTTTTGATACCAGATGGGGGCACAAAGAGAGTGTGGCAGATTGAAGGTAGCTGGTAAGGAGCCAGATGTAAGTTAAAGGAGGATATGATGAAGGTAGACACCAAGGGGAGATGCTGATTAGAACTAATGGTCAGGAAAGTCTGAGATGAAAAGACTAAAGTGAAGTAAATAAATGAAATGAGCATCTTCATGGGGAGTAGTACTGTATGTGTTCCATCTTCAAGACTTTTTTTTTTTTTTTTTTTTTTTTACAGTGAGACAATATTCCTATCTGATGTCAAGGCTGTCTCGCCAAAACATTCCCTAATGATCTGTTTTCATACTAGAAATGCTGTCCTGTGAGCATTATATTTTACTAGAGACATGGCTTTGATCTGTATTTTGTGATACTGAATTAGCTACAGTACACAGTGCTATGAGGAAAGGCTACAGCTTGATCCAAAAACATATTTTCTGCTCACCCAGATAAAATCTGCAACAATTGCTTTAATGGATTCCTTACTTGTTTACCTATATCCCCCAATCCCACCATCACTCACAAGCAGGCTCACCGTGGTTTAATGTATTCGAAGATCAGTTAGTGTAACATCTATAGTCTCTATAGTACTTCTTTCAGTTTCTCTGCTTTCCCTTTTGTGTCTCTCCCCCTTTCCTCTTTACTCTCGCAGTTTTTTTTTTTTTTTTTTTTAAATCTTTTTCCATTAAATCCAATTTCTCTTCCTGAGTGATTAAAGTTCAACCACACCTTTTCTCTGCTGCCCCTGTGGGCCTATAACAGTTTATGTTGGTGGGGTGCACGTCTCTCTGGATGGCTGGCTGCATGTTTAATAATTTCCATGTGAAGGTTAATAACCTGCACCAACAATGTCACATTTGAGGTTTCTTACAGACCAAGTATAAACTGACGATTAAAAGGTTGGAACATCGACTAAAGAGCAGACACGTCAAAGGAACAGGGATGGTTCAAATTCATGAGAACTCATGGCTGGAAAAGTTCACACAATGGCTGCTTTTAAAGTACCATTACTGAATTTAATTAACCGCAAACTGTTCCAATGGTGCTGCGGAACGGCCAGAAGTAAGAGACTGTGGCTATACTGGCCAGGTCCCAGGTGCCTGTGCAAAATGATGTGTGTGTATGAGAGAAAATTAGGGAAAGATCAAAATAGAGCAGTATCTACATACTGCTGGAATGTCAAATGGCATGAATAAATTGAACTTGGTCAGAGCAAACTGAACGTTTAATTTTTACTCTTAGAAATACTAATAAGAACAGGCAATGGGGAATAGTTTGCACAAAGAGGAATATTTTTTCAGTCTGATAATCAACTAAGTCCACATACATAGTCCAAATAGCAGGTGAGAACTATGTCCATGAAATATAGCAACAGAAAAATGGCTACAAATGTGGTGAAAGCACAGGTAAGAACAACAAAACAGGTTTTTCTAAGTCGACTGAGAGATTAAGAAACTCTTAAATCTTCAATCATCATTTAGATAAAGTTAACTGTCCCTAACAGCTGCAGTGCTTGCGTCAACTAACAATGTTGTCAGCGGGACAGATAAGTCACTCACAACTGAATGCTTAGGTCAAAACAAAACACACACCCCCCAAACTCAACGTACCCAAAACAGAAACTGGCTAACATGATCACAGTGTCACACTCAGTAAAATGAAGTGAAACTAAATGGTAATTCATGCTTATTAGTATTCTATTAAGTCATGTAATGTTTGACACATTTACTTGTTAACTTTGGAACAATTATTTGTGGCAGTGCATGTTACATTAAAAAACGCACTGCATGAGCGTGTTGCCTAAGTGTCTTTAAAGTCAGGAACATCAATATCTTCTCTCATGCAAGCATAAGCCACAATCATGAATGTACTGAAAATGACACATCACTGTAAATGTACACCAGCTACAATCTATACGAATGTTAAACTGCGCCTCAGTGACCAAATCAGCTTGCCCAGTGGTCACCCATCCACACATGGCCATAGAAAAATTACACAGCCAATAAGAGCCTATCATAGAGCAGGCTCGAGAGATGGAACCATCAATCAGAGCCTGATGACAGCTGGGTAATTTAAACTGCAGCCTCCCTCAGGCTCACGCATGTGTATCTGTGGGTTGTGTGTATGTACATGTGTGTGTGTGTGTGACTGTACAGTATGTGAGAGCATGCTCCTCATCTGTGCCTCTTGTCTCCTGTGCGAGTCTGTGAGCATAGAGGTTTACTACCGCTCAGCCCCGCAGCCACTGGCAGGTAATGAGAGCTTTATATGTTTTCATTACTTTGTGCCTGACAACAGAATCACACTGAGGGTAGCTGGCAGAGACAGAGGCTGGAGGAATGCAGTCAAATCAGATTAAGGAGCTGAGATATATGGTAGCACAGGTGAGCAGGTAGGCTGACTGAACTAACAAACCCCTGCTCTGGGGAGCAACACACACAAACACTCACAGGCACCTGCATCACGAAGTGTGAAAGCAGGTAAATGAACAAACTGTGCACAAACGCTCAAGTGCATTCACTCTCTATCAGCAACAGTCACTTTTTGTTTGAAATTCAAACTACCATTCGAGCAAGGGAGAATATTTCATATTTGACCTGTAATGAGGTGTCAGAATTTAGATTTTATAACAAGACAAGCTTTGTATGCCTCATAAAAATAGTGGAATAAAGGGGCAACATATTATCAGCATATTACCAGAAGGTTGGCGTGTCCACCCCTGTTGTAAGAAACAAGGAAATGCCTCCCTCCCCTTCTCCTGTGCCATAGCTAGATGAATGAACCCAGGGGGTACCTGAACATTATAGGCCTCCGGAGTCACAGACATTTTGCAATTGGTATATTTCAATACTCAGTATTAGCAGATACCCTGAAACAAGGTGATTGGAATTGTGAGAGAATTTGGATTGGTGCATCCCGAGCAACATTGCGGAGAGAAAAAAAAAAAAAATCAATGAAAGAGTGGATACAAGCAGGTGTGGATTCACTCTAGGCTGAAATGTTTTGCTTTTCTTCGACAGGAAAGTTTCTGCTTCTTCCAAAGTATGTGTTGTTGTTGTTGCTGTATGATTCCACCTCATGAACTGACAGAAGAAGAAAGAGGACAGTTTATATGTTGCTGTCTGAGTATTGACCGGAGATGCCACTGCAAAAAGATATAAACACTCAAAACACTTCATTCATAATGTATCTTCAGAATCTGTTTGTAACTTCGGATTAGAATAAGCATTATACATAACCACAGATATTGCATTTGCAGCTTTTTTTTTTTTTTCCACATGCGTGTAGAATCACATTCTGTCTACATGTACAAAACCTCGGAAGAAGTCTCGACCATGTCACCACAGAAAGAGTGCAAACACAGCCTGACAGATACCTTCTCAGGTCAATAACAGAGAGAGGAAAAAGTGAGAAAAAGAAATGAAGAGAAAGAGTTGGGGAGGGGTAAGGAGTGAGAAAGTGAGACCAAAGAGGCAACATGGATATAGAAAATAACAAAAAAAAAAAAAAAAAAAAAAAAATGGTGACAGATCTGGAGAAAAGATGACAGGATAACAAAGGGTAAGTGCCCTGAGAAAGTACAATATTTAATGTCGCTGCCTCAGGACACACTTATATCCCTGATCAGTTTGGCCTGAATCCCCCCACCTTCATCAGATTTCGCCTACAGGCCTAGTATAGAAAAAGGAAATATTAAGGATTGAACTTCTTTGCAATAAGAAAAGGCTAGCTCAGGGAGAAATGGAGTAGCCACACAAATTATTAGTGGTAAATTATTGGTGTGAGACTGGAAATTGGTCTAATAAATGGGACATTGGAATGATGGGAGAGGTGATAAGCAGTGGTGGCAAGAGAACAAGCTGTGGTGTTGTGAGGAAAGAAAACAATTAAAATTTCTTCTGGAGTGCGACTGATATAGGCGCTATATTAAAACTTAACTTAATGACCAGATCTTATGGCAGCAATATCATTTAAAGATACATGCACACTCATATACAGCCAGAGAAGTTAAATTGACCAGTAATAGGACAGTATTTAAGAAACAACTGCTACTTCAGTGCCTGATGTAAAGAGGTTTTCCACCATTTAACCCTCCGGTCGTGTTCACCTCCCGCCCCTTACTTTAGTGTTCCCGGTCAAAATTGACCGATCTGTTTTAACTGCTCTTAAATTAGCACAAAAACCATTTTTCACCACCAAGTTTTTATTCAACATTCTTTAGCTGTGAACAATGGCTCAAAGTAGTGTTTAACATGAATTTATAGAATTAGACATAAAATAACTGCAGTGAAAATACAAATAGGCACTGAAAATGTATTACAAAATGTACATGTAATGTAAAAAATAAATGGAAAACCAAAGATCCCTCTGCATCCCACAGACTTTTTGTAGCCTCATTGTTTGAGTGATATACTCCTGCTAAAATCAACAGACCTATGTAGGATTGGAGGTCTATCAGGTCGAAATTTCTCTCCAGGTTGGAAGCTGGACTTGATGTCATCCACACGAGATGTAGCATACCGTGTTGGCCCTGACGTCATCTTTAGATTAGATTAGATTAGATTAACTTTATCTATCCCACAATTGGGAAATTCATTTACCACAGCAGAAAATAAACATCTATAGAATAAACATCGGAAATATGGAAATATACAACAAAAATATACCAAATATACAGTAATAATACAATATACAAAATACACACGATATGTACATGAAAAAGTGCAAGTTTGCACATAGTCAGGAAGTTGTGGAGTCTGACAGCTGCTGGAATGAAGGACGTTGTGATCTGAGCGTCCCAGCGTGATGTTGATGTTTTCCACTCTCGCTCTACTTCCTCTGTCCTGGGTGGATGAAGACCAGAGCAAGTGTCCACTCTTGGACTGGAATGTCTCCTCAGGTGCCTGTTCTTCAGGTGCCTCTCCCTCTCCATCTGTTGACTGGTCAGTCTCCTCAAAGTCTGGATCAAAATCTGTGTTGCCTTCCACTTCCGAGACATCCTCCTCTGTCTCTGGTTCAATTTCAGTCCTCAGTCCATCATGTCCAAAAACCTGGACCAGAACCTCTTCGACAGAGAACCGCTTGGTCAGTTGCCTACTCATTGTGCTCAGAGTAAAAGGAGTGCAAGGCAAACATCAAGCTATATATATATGGGGTCCGTGTGAGGATGATACATTGATTAGTCTGGAAGGTGCGGTTCACGTGGGGGATAGGCACAAAAGTGCGGGAAATAGATGGGTTCACATAACAGACACCTGTCTAGTCTGTGTGAAGATATGATACGTTGTTTCATCAGGAAGTTGGTTCACGTGGGACGATCGGCACATAAGCGCGGGAAAGAGATGTGTTCCCGCAAAAGACATTGTTCAGTCTGAAATGTGTGAGTGAGTGAGTGAGTGAGTGAGTGAGTGAGTGAGTGAGTTGGGGTGGTCTGTATGAGGATGTTTTCTGTCTGATGGATGAATATAGTCTGGATACCCATTCATTTCCTATGGCGGTCACTTTTGACCGGGAACACCACAGGTGTAACAAGGTTGATTAAAACACTCAAAATTCAATGAAAGAGGTGATCATCACTTTTATATGTTAAAGTGCATAGTGTGGAGGATATCATAAGGCCTTGAGGCAATCAGATGTAAAACACAATATTTATGAGTGTTTTAAGTTGTAAATCGGTCAGATTTGACCCGAACACGACAGGAAGGTTAAAATATCTAATAGGAAATATGTGCAATCAAATTGTGCAATTATTCAATATAAGTGAAATTTTTTTCCAACATTTCCTCATGGCACTGAAATGATCTCTTGAGCCAAGACAGACCGTCATATTTATTCAAATAAAAAGCAAATACAAGTTACCTATCTTCTTTAAAGAGGGCTAAAGGATTCTTGTATTCTTCGTCATTGTCCTAATGAGTCTGTTACACTATAAATTTTTTCCATATATATAGTATCACATATTTTGCTTGATTCTGCCACGGTAAGCAGGGACGACAACAGTTCATTTTTGCTTTTAGTTTTTATTGTTTTTGGGTAATTCAGTGAGATCAAGAATTGTCTTGCAGACGATACATTGTCTCTTCTTGGCCTTAAAAGAATTTATTGTATTTGGATTAAAACTTGGGCTGAGAAATCTAAGTTTCATCAATATTGTCCAAGACGGTCACATTTTTGTTTACAAAACCTTCTCTTAGCTGTAGGATGTTAGACACAAACCGGAGTGATATAGCGTCACATTAAAAACCCTGGAGAAAATGAACAACAGAACTAGAGTTTTGGCTTGAAAAGCTAATTTAATCGAAAAAACACTCAGACAGTTGGCCAAACACTTGAAGACAAACTACAGTTTCAGTCTCAGAACAAGTTCAACAAGGTCTTGTTGGGCTTGAACCCATAGGGACAGACTGGCAAACAGCACTGCAGCCAGGTGAGATGGTTACTGTTGAACTACAACCGTAAAACCGCCTTCATAGGAATCATGAGTTCCAAAGTTTGTCTTACGGGAGACTTATGAGTGGAAGCTTACCGTCACTGTTGAAATTTCTATGTCATCTTTATATCATCACATTCTTGGAGTGTTTTTGCTAATGATGATAATACTAATAATTGTGTTAGTATGATGTCACCCTAACATCCAGACTTTATCCTCTTTATCTTTAAATTGAGGACCGCAATGGGAGTAAGTCCTGGAATTTATTGAATTATCCTAGATATCTTAGTAGTTAAACTAAATGATAAGAATATTGCCTAGTGTCTCTTGGAACAGAACAATGCCAGAAGCGAAATGCAACTCTAAAAATTTCTGAAAATAGTATTCTCGCATCGTGTC